>NW_026648342.1:0-126261 GCF_030028045.1 Hippopotamus amphibius kiboko
GACCAGCAGCCTGCAAGGAAGCTGCCGCTGAGCCATGCAGAAAGGCCTGTAGCACTTGGCAGGGAGCCTTCGGCTGTGGACAGCTTGCCCACTGCCCAGCCTCGGAGCAGTTCGTGGATGCTGGGGCCTGCAGCGTTGTCCATGGGAGAGCACTGGGGGCCCAAAGGCTCCCCTGTGCCTTCCGAGCCCCTTCCCACCCACAGGCCCTTGGCACCCACTCTGTTGCCAGAGGGAAGTCCTAAGCAGGGCTCTCGAGCTTGTGCAGCCAGAGTGCCTCCTGCTTGGAAATGGCCTCAGGAACTCATTTGAAGTGAGGCTGCTCCCATGCTTGGCAGCCAGCAGATGGTGCCATCGCTCCACCAAAAAACTCTCTGCTTTGCCTTCAGCCCTGGCTCGCCCTGCTGAGCTCTCTCTGCCTCAAGCAGAAACTCCAGTGTGCGTCCAGCCTACAGAAAGCAGAGTGCCTTTGCCTGAGCACTGCTATGCTGTGGCAGCACCCTGAAGGCCTCCCAGGGCCTTCTCTGCCCTAACCCAGTCGTGCCATTCGGCCCAGGCGGGGAGCAAAGTTCCCCCTTGGCAGGGCTCAGCGTGGGGCCTGTGTGTGGTTTCAGGGCTGGGAAAGGGCAGATCCTGAAGCTGGGTGCCCTCCTGTGAATGGGGCCTGCTGGGCAGAGCCGGCATGCCCTGGTTGGGATGTAGGAGATCTGGGGCCTTCAAGCTGCGTGCACATCCCCTCTCTGGCTGCCCCTCTGGCTGCCCCTCTTGCTTCTTCTCTGCTGCCAAGCCTCTCACACCACACGTGCGTCTCATTGGAAGGAGCAGGCTGCTTGCCATTCTTGGGCAGGGAATCTTCCCACATGCCTCGTTTCCTCGAAGGGGAGTGCACACTGACCCAGAGCCTCCAGAGGATCTGCCGTCTCTCCAGCCACAAAGGCCTGTAGCCGAGTCCATGACAGCCTGTGGCATGGAGGGCTTCTGTGGCAGAGGGCCATGCTTCCCTGGCAGGGGCTCCTTCTCACACTGCTTTCCGTGGGGAAACACTGCGTGTGCCAAGGCTCTCCTGTGTGCACAAAATCTCTCCCCAGTGCCTGAGGTGCAGGGAATCCTCTTTGGACACAGAGCAATGTTCTGGGCAGACCTCCCATGCTGGGAGAGCCTCCACTTCCCCAACTGTCCAACTGCCTCAGGAACACACTTCTAGGGAGTGTGGGTCTAACAGGCAGAAGGGCCCGAGTGAGGAACGTGGATGGCAGGCCAAAGCCACTGTGCTGAGCATTTCCCCGGCAAGTCCCAGCTGAAGGCTCTGTGCACCAGGCTCAAGCTGGAATGAGCCTGTAGCCTGGCCTCCAGTCCCAGGCTTTCCCTGGGCACTGCTAGTTTGGGACCCATCCCAGGCTCAGCCAGGCCTCCCTAGGGCCTGTGCTGGCCTAGGAAACTGCCAGCCAGCAGGACCTCGACAGAGCACAGTTCATGCGAGCAGGCCCCAGGGTGTTGCCTGTGTGTGTCTTGCACTGCTGGGAAGCTGCGGGTCCAGAGGCTGTGTGTGCACGTGGCCACTGGGGCCTGAGCACAAGACAGGCATGACCCCACTTGCAAGCAGGACTCCTGCCACCTCTTTGCTGCCTGCCACACGCCCTCGCTGCCTGCACTGTCTTCACTGCTGGCAGGCCTCTGTGTGCACAGGCCAGTCTCCGCCAAGGAAACAAGGGGCTTGCTCTCCCCTTGCTAGGAGCTCCTCCTACAGCACTCTGGACCAGGGCACACACGCCCCTGGACCAGCAGCCTGCAAGGAAGCTGCCGCTGAGCCATGCAGAAAGGCCTGTAGCACTTGGCAGGGAGCCTTCGGCTGTGGACAGCTTGCCCACTGCCCAGCCTCGGAGCAGTTCGTGGATGCTGGGGCCTGCAGCGTTTTCCATGGGAGAGCACTGGGGGCCCAAAGGCTCCCCTGTGCCTTCCGAGCCCCTTCCCACCCACAGGCCCTTGGCACCCACTCTGTTGCCAGAGGGAAGTCCTAAGCAGGGCTCTCGAGCTTGTGCAGCCAGAGTGCCTCCTGCTTGGAAATGGCCTCAGGAACTCATTTGAAGTGAGGCTGCTCCCATGCTTGGCAGCCAGCAGATGGTGCCATCGCTCCACCAAAAAACTCTCTGCTTTGCCTTCAGCCCTGGCTCGCCCTGCTGAGCTCTCTCTGCCTCAAGCAGAAACTCCAGTGTGCGTCCAGCCTACAGAAAGCAGAGTGCCTTTGCCTGAGCACTGCTATGCTGTGGCAGCACCCTGAAGGCCTCCCAGGGCCTTCTCTGCCCTAACCCAGTCGTGCCATTCGGCCCAGGCGGGGAGCAAAGTTCCCCCTTGGCAGGGCTCAGCGTGGGGCCTGTGTGTGGTTTCAGGGCTGGGAAAGGGCAGATCCTGAAGCTGGGTGCCCTCCTGTGAATGGGGCCTGCTGGGCAGAGCCGGCATGCCCTGGTTGGGATGTAGGAGATCTGGGGCCTTCAAGCTGCGTGCACATCCCCTCTCTGGCTGCCCCTCTGGCTGCCCCTCTTGCTTCTTCTCTGCTGCCAAGCCTCTCACACCACACGTGCGTCTCATTGGAAGGAGCAGGCTGCTTGCCATTCTTGGGCAGGGAATCTTCCCACACGCCTCGTTTCCTCGAAGGGGAGTGCACACTGACCCAGAGCCTCCAGAGGAGCTGCCGTCTCTCCAGCCACAAAGGCCTATAGCCGAGTCCATGACAGCCTGTGGCATGGAGGGCTTCTGTGGCAGAGGGCCATGCTTCCCTGGCAGGGGCTCCTTCTCACACTGCTTTCCGTGGGGAAACACTGCATGTGCCAAGGCTCTCCTGTGTGCACAAAATCTCTCCCCAGTGCCTGAGGTGCAGGGAATCCTCTTTGGACACAGAGCAATGTTCTGGGCAGACCTCCCATGCTGGGAGAGCCTCCACTTCCCCAACTGTCCAACTGCCTCAGGAACACACTTCTAGGGAGTGTGGGTCTAACAGGCAGAAGGGCCCGAGTGAGGAACGTGGATGGCAGGCCAAAGCCACTGTGCTGAGCATTCCCCCGGCAAGTCCCAGCTGAAGGCTCTGTGCACCAGGCTCAAGCTGGAATGAGCCTGTAGCCTGGCCTCCAGTCCCAGGCTTTCCCTGGGCACTGCTAGTTTGGGACCCATCCCAGGCTCAGCCAGGCCTCCCTAGGGCCTGTGCTGGCCTAGGAAACTGCCAGCCAGCAGGACCTCGACAGAGCACAGTTCATGCGAGCAGGCCCCAGGGTGTTGCCTGTGTGTGTCTTGCACTGCTGGGAAGCTGCGGGTCCAGAGGCTGTGTGTGCACGTGGCCACTGGGGCCTGAGCACAAGACAGGCATGACCCCACTTGCAAGCAGGACTCCTGCCACCTCTTTGCTGCCTGCCACACGCCCTCGCTGCCTGCACTGTCTTCACTGCTGGCAGGCCTCTGTGTGCACAGGCCAGTCTCCGCCAAGGAAACAAGGGGCTTGCTCTCCCCTTGCTAGGAGCTCCTCCTACAGCACTCTGGACCAGGGCACACACGCCCCTGGACCAGCAGCCTGCAAGGAAGCTGCCGCTGAGCCATGCAGAAAGGCCTGTAGCACTTGGCAGGGAGCCTTCGGCTGTGGACAGCTTGCCCACTGCCCAGCCTCGGAGCAGTTCGTGGATGCTGGGGCCTGCAGCGTTGTCCATGGGAGAGCACTGGGGGCCCAAAGGCTCCCCTGTGCCTTCCGAGCCCCTTCCCACCCACAGGCCCTTGGCACCCACTCTGTTGCCAGAGGGAAGTCCTAAGCAGGGCTCTCGAGCTTGTGCAGCCAGAGTGCCTCCTGCTTGGAAATGGCCTCAGGAACTCATTTGAAGTGAGGCTGCTCCCATGCTTGGCAGCCAGCAGATGGTGCCATCGCTCCACCAAAAAACTCTCTGCTTTGCCTTCAGCCCTGGCTCGCCCTGCTGAGCTCTCTCTGCCTCAAGCAGAAACTCCAGTGTGCGTCCAGCCTACAGAAAGCAGAGTGCCTTTGCCTGAGCACTGCTATGCTGTGGCAGCACCCTGAAGGCCTCCCAGGGCCTTCTCTGCCCTAACCCAGTCGTGCCATTCGGCCCAGGCGGGGAGCAAAGTTCCCCCTTGGCAGGGCTCAGCGTGGGGCCTGTGTGTGGTTTCAGGGCTGGGAAAGGGCAGATCCTGAAGCTGGGTGCCCTCCTGTGAATGGGGCCTGCTGGGCAGAGCCGGCATGCCCTGGTTGGGATGTAGGAGATCTGGGGCCTTCAAGCTGCGTGCACATCCCCTCTCTGGCTGCCCCTCTGGCTGCCCCTCTTGCTTCTTCTCTGCTGCCAAGCCTCTCACACCACACGTGCGTCTCATTGGAAGGAGCAGGCTGCTTGCCATTCTTGGGCAGGGAATCTTCCCACACGCCTCGTTTCCTCGAAGGGGAGTGCACACTGACCCAGAGCCTCCAGAGGAGCTGCCGTCTCTCCAGCCACAAAGGCCTATAGCCGAGTCCATGACAGCCTGTGGCATGGAGGGCTTCTGTGGCAGAGGGCCATGCTTCCCTGGCAGGGGCTCCTTCTCACACTGCTTTCCGTGGGGAAACACTGCATGTGCCAAGGCTCTCCTGTGTGCACAAAATCTCTCCCCAGTGCCTGAGGTGCAGGGAATCCTCTTTGGACACAGAGCAATGTTCTGGGCAGACCTATCATGCTGGGAGAGCCTCCACTTCCCCAACTGTCCAACTGCCTCAGGAACACACTTCTAGGGAGTGTGGGTCTAACAGGCAGAAGGGCCCGAGTGAGGAACGTGGATGGCAGGCCAAAGCCACTGTGCTGAGCATTCGCCCGGCAAGTCCCAGCTGAAGGCTCTGTGCACCAGGCTCCAGCCTGAATGAGCCTGTAGCCTGGCCTCCAGTCCCAGGCTTTCCCTGGGCACTGCTAGTTTGGGACCCATCCCAGGCTCAGCCAGGCCTCCCTAGGGCCTGTGCTGGCCTAGGCCACTGCCAGCCAGCAGCACCTCGACAGAGCACAGTTCATGCGAGCAGGCCCCAGGGTGTTGCCTGTGTGTGTCTTGCACTGCTGGGAAGCTGCGGGTCCAGAGGCTGTGTGTGCACGTGGCCACTGGGGCCTGAGCACAAGACAGGCATGACCCCACTTGCAAGCAGGACTCCTGCCACCTCTTTGCTGCCTGCCACACGCCCTCGCTGCCTGCACTGTCTTCACTGCTGGCAGGCCTCTGTGTGCACAGGCCAGTCTCCGCCAAGGAAACAAGGGGCTTGCTCTCCCCTTGCTAGGAGCTCCTCCTACAGCACTCTGGACCAGGGCACACACGCCCCTGGACCAGCAGCCTGCAAGGAAGCTGCCGCTGAGCCATGCAGAAAGGCCTGCAGCACTTGGCAGGGAGCCTTCGGCTGTGGACAGCTTGCCCTCTGCCAAGCCTCGGAGGAGCTCATGGACGATGGGGCCTGCAGCGTTTTCCATGGGAGAGCACTGGGGGCCCAAAGGCTCCCCTGTGCCTTCCGAGCCCCTTCCCACCCACAGGCCCTTGGCACCCACTCTGTTGCCAGAGGGAAGTCCTAAGCAGGGCTCTCGAGCTTGTGCAGCCAGAATGCCTCCTGCTTGGAAATGGCCTCAGGAACTCATTTGAAGTGAGGCTGCTCCCATGCTTGGCAGCCAGCAGATGGTGCCATCGCTCCACCAAAAAACTCTCTGCTTTGCCTTCAGCCCTGGCTCGCCCTGCTGAGCTCTCTCTGCCTCAAGCAGAAACTCCAGTGTGCGTCCAGCCTACAGAAAGCAGAGTGCCTTTGCCTGAGCACTGCTATGCTGTGGCAGCACCCTGAAGGCCTCCCAGGGCCTTCTCTGCCCTAACCCAGTCGTGCCATTCGGCCCAGGCGGGAAGCAAACTTCCCCCTTGGCAGGGCTCAGCGTGGGGCCTGTGTGTGGTTTCAGGGCTGGGAAAGGGCAGATCCTGAAGCTGGGTGCCCTCCTGTGAATGGGGCCTGCTGGGCAGAGCCGGCATGCCCTGGTTGGGATGTAGGAGATCTGGGGCCTTCAAGCTGCGTGCACATCCCCTCTCTGGCTGCCCCTCTGGCTGCCCCTCTTGCTTCTTCTCTGCTGCCAAGCCTCTCACACCACACGTGCGTCTCATTGGAAGGAGCAGGCTGCTTGCCATTCTTGGGCAGGGAATCTTCCCACACGCCTCGTTTCCTCGAAGGGGAGTGCACACTGACCCAGAGCCTCCAGAGGAGCTGCCGTCTCTCCAGCCACAAAGGCCTATAGCCGAGTCCATGACAGCCTGTGGCATGGAGGGCTTCTGTGGCAGAGGGCCATGCTTCCCTGGCAGGGGCTCCTTCTCACACTGCTTTCCGTGGGGAAACACTGCATGTGCCAAGGCTCTCCTGTGTGCACAAAATCTCTCCCCAGTGCCTGAGGTGCAGGGAATCCTCTTTGGACACAGAGCAATGTTCTGGGCAGACCTATCATGCTGGGAGAGCCTCCACTTCCCCAACTGTCCAACTGCCTCAGGAACACACTTCTAGGGAGTGTGGGTCTAACAGGCAGAAGGGCCCGAGTGAGGAACGTGGATGGCAGGCCAAAGCCACTGTGCTGAGCATTCGCCCGGCAAGTCCCAGCTGAAGGCTCTGTGCACCAGGCTCCAGCCTGAATGAGCCTGTAGCCTGGCCTCCAGTCCCAGGCTTTCCCTGGGCACTGCTAGTTTGGGACCCATCCCAGGCTCAGCCAGGCCTCCCTAGGGCCTGTGCTGGCCTAGGCCACTGCCAGCCAGCAGCACCTCGACAGAGCACAGTTCATGCGAGCAGGCCCCAGGGTGTTGCCTGTGTGTGTCTTGCACTGCTGGGAAGCTGCGGGTCCAGAGGCTGTGTGTGCACGTGGCCACTGGGGCCTGAGCACAAGACAGGCATGACCCCACTTGCAAGCAGGACTCCTGCCACCTCTTTGCTGCCTGCCACACGCCCTCGCTGCCTGCACTGTCTTCACTGCTGGCAGGCCTCTGTGTGCACAGGCCAGTCTCCGCCAAGGAAACAAGGGGCTTGCTCTCCCCTTGCTAGGAGCTCCTCCTACAGCACTCTGGACCAGGGCACACACGCCCCTGGACCAGCAGCCTGCAAGGAAGCTGCCGCTGAGCCATGCAGAAAGGCCTGCAGCACTTGGCAGGGAGCCTTCGGCTGTGGACAGCTTGCCCTCTGCCAAGCCTCGGAGGAGCTCATGGACGATGGGGCCTGCAGCGTTTTCCATGGGAGAGCACTGGGGGCCCAAAGGCTCCCCTGTGCCTTCCGAGCCCCTTCCCACCCACAGGCCCTTGGCACCCACTCTGTTGCCAGAGGGAAGTCCTAAGCAGGGCTCTCGAGCTTGTGCAGCCAGAGTGCCTCCTGCTTGGAAATGGCCTCAGGAACTCATTTGAAGTGAGGCTGCTCCCATGCTTGGCAGCCAGCAGATGGTGCCATCGCTCCACCAAAAAACTCTCTGCTTTGCCTTCAGCCCTGGCTCGCCCTGCTGAGCTCTCTCTGCCTCAAGCAGAAACTCCAGTGTGCGTCCAGCCTACAGAAAGCAGAGTGCCTTTGCCTGAGCACTGCTATGCTGTGGCAGCACCCTGAAGGCCTCCCAGGGCCTTCTCTGCCCTAACCCAGTCGTGCCATTCGGCCCAGGCGGGGAGCAAAGTTCCCCCTTGGCAGGGCTCAGCGTGGGGCCTGTGTGTGGTTTCAGGGCTGGGAAAGGGCAGATCCTGAAGCTGGGTGCCCTCCTGTGAATGGGGCCTGCTGGGCAGAGCCGGCATGCCCTGGTTGGGATGTAGGAGATCTGGGGCCTTCAAGCTGCGTGCACATCCCCTCTCTGGCTGCCCCTCTGGCTGCCCCTCTTGCTTCTTCTCTGCTGCCAAGCCTCTCACACCACACGTGCGTCTCATTGGAAGGAGCAGGCTGCTTGCCATTCTTGGGCAGGGAATCTTCCCACATGCCTCGTTTCCTCGAAGGGGAGTGCACACTGACCCAGAGCCTCCAGAGGATCTGCCGTCTCTCCAGCCACAAAGGCCTGTAGCCGAGTCCATGACAGCCTGTGGCATGGAGGGCTTCTGTGGCAGAGGGCCATGCTTCCCTGGCAGGGGCTCCTTCTCACACTGCTTTCCGTGGGGAAACACTGCGTGTGCCAAGGCTCTCCTGTGTGCACAAAATCTCTCCCCAGTGCCTGAGGTGCAGGGAATCCTCTTTGGACACAGAGCAATGTTCTGGGCAGACCTCCCATGCTGGGAGAGCCTCCACTTCCCCAACTGTCCAACTGCCTCAGGAACACACTTCTAGGGAGTGTGGGTCTAACAGGCAGAAGGGCCCGAGTGAGGAACGTGGATGGCAGGCCAAAGCCACTGTGCTGAGCATTCCCCCGGCAAGTCCCAGCTGAAGGCTCTGTGCACCAGGCTCAAGCTGGAATGAGCCTGTAGCCTGGCCTCCAGTCCCAGGCTTTCCCTGGGCACTGCTAGTTTGGGACCCATCCCAGGCTCAGCCAGGCCTCCCTAGGGCCTGTGCTGGCCTAGGAAACTGCCAGCCAGCAGGACCTCGACAGAGCACAGTTCATGCGAGCAGGCCCCAGGGTGTTGCCTGTGTGTGTCTTGCACTGCTGGGAAGCTGCGGGTCCAGAGGCTGTGTGTGCACGTGGCCACTGGGGCCTGAGCACAAGACAGGCATGACCCCACTTGCAAGCAGGACTCCTGCCACCTCTTTGCTGCCTGCCACACGCCCTCGCTGCCTGCACTGTCTTCACTGCTGGCAGGCCTCTGTGTGCACAGGCCAGTCTCCGCCAAGGAAACAAGGGGCTTGCTCTCCCCTTGCTAGGAGCTCCTCCTACAGCACTCTGGACCAGGGCACACACGCCCCTGGACCAGCAGCCTGCAAGGAAGCTGCCGCTGAGCCATGCAGAAAGGCCTGTAGCACTTGGCAGGGAGCCTTCGGCTGTGGACAGCTTGCCCACTGCACAGCCTCGGAGCAGTTCGTGGATGCTGGGGCCTGCAGCGTTTTCCATGGGAGAGCACTGGGGGCCCAAAGGCTCCCCTGTGCCTTCCGAGCCCCTTCCCACCCACAGGCCCTTGGCACCCACTCTGTTGCCAGAGGGAAGTCCTAAGCAGGGCTCTCGAGCTTGTGCAGCCAGAGTGCCTCCTGCTTGGAAATGGCCTCAGGAACTCATTTGAAGTGAGGCTGCTCCCATGCTTGGCAGCCAGCAGATGGTGCCATCGCTCCACCAAAAAACTCTCTGCTTTGCCTTCAGCCCTGGCTCGCCCTGCTGAGCTCTCTCTGCCTCAAGCAGAAACTCCAGTGTGCGTCCAGCCTACAGAAAGCAGAGTGCCTTTGCCTGAGCACTGCTATGCTGTGGCAGCACCCTGAAGGCCTCCCAGGGCCTTCTCTGCCCTAACCCAGTCGTGCCATTCGGCCCAGGCGGGGAGCAAAGTTCCCCCTTGGCAGGGCTCAGCGTGGGGCCTGTGTGTGGTTTCAGGGCTGGGAAAGGGCAGATCCTGAAGCTGGGTGCCCTCCTGTGAATGGGGCCTGCTGGGCAGAGCCGGCATGCCCTGGTTGGGATGTAGGAGATCTGGGGCCTTCAAGCTGCGTGCACATCCCCTCTCTGGCTGCCCCTCTGGCTGCCCCTCTTGCTTCTTCTCTGCTGCCAAGCCTCTCACACCACACGTGCGTCTCATTGGAAGGAGCAGGCTGCTTGCCATTCTTGGGCAGGGAATCTTCCCACACGCCTCGTTTCCTCGAAGGGGAGTGCACACTGACCCAGAGCCTCCAGAGGAGCTGCCGTCTCTCCAGCCACAAAGGCCTATAGCCGAGTCCATGACAGCCTGTGGCATGGAGGGCTTCTGTGGCAGAGGGCCATGCTTCCCTGGCAGGGGCTCCTTCTCACACTGCTTTCCGTGGGGAAACACTGCATGTGCCAAGGCTCTCCTGTGTGCACAAAATCTCTCCCCAGTGCCTGAGGTGCAGGGAATCCTCTTTGGACACAGAGCAATGTTCTGGGCAGACCTATCATGCTGGGAGAGCCTCCACTTCCCCAACTGTCCAACTGCCTCAGGAACACACTTCTAGGGAGTGTGGGTCTAACAGGCAGAAGGGCCCGAGTGAGGAACGTGGATGGCAGGCCAAAGCCACTGTGCTGAGCATTCGCCCGGCAAGTCCCAGCTGAAGGCTCTGTGCACCAGGCTCCAGCCTGAATGAGCCTGTAGCCTGGCCTCCAGTCCCAGGCTTTCCCTGGGCACTGCTAGTTTGGGACCCATCCCAGGCTCAGCCAGGCCTCCCTAGGGCCTGTGCTGGCCTAGGCCACTGCCAGCCAGCAGCACCTCGACAGAGCACAGTTCATGCGAGCAGGCCCCAGGGTGTTGCCTGTGTGTGTCTTGCACTGCTGGGAAGCTGCGGGTCCAGAGGCTGTGTGTGCACGTGGCCACTGGGGCCTGAGCACAAGACAGGCATGACCCCACTTGCAAGCAGGACTCCTGCCACCTCTTTGCTGCCTGCCACACGCCCTCGCTGCCTGCACTGTCTTCACTGCTGGCAGGCCTCTGTGTGCACAGGCCAGTCTCCGCCAAGGAAACAAGGGGCTTGCTCTCCCCTTGCTAGGAGCTCCTCCTACAGCACTCTGGACCAGGGCACACACGCCCCTGGACCAGCAGCCTGCAAGGAAGCTGCCGCTGAGCCATGCAGAAAGGCCTGCAGCACTTGGCAGGGAGCCTTCGGCTGTGGACAGCTTGCCCTCTGCCAAGCCTCGGAGGAGCTCATGGACGATGGGGCCTGCAGCGTTTTCCATGGGAGAGCACTGGGGGCCCAAAGGCTCCCCTGTGCCTTCCGAGCCCCTTCCCACCCACAGGCCCTTGGCACCCACTCTGTTGCCAGAGGGAAGTCCTAAGCAGGGCTCTCGAGCTTGTGCAGCCAGAGTGCCTCCTGCTTGGAAATGGCCTCAGGAACTCATTTGAAGTGAGGCTGCTCCCATGCTTGGCAGCCAGCAGATGGTGCCATCGCTCCACCAAAAAACTCTCTGCTTTGCCTTCAGCCCTGGCTCGCCCTGCTGAGCTCTCTCTGCCTCAAGCAGAAACTCCAGTGTGCGTCCAGCCTACAGAAAGCAGAGTGCCTTTGCCTGAGCACTGCTATGCTGTGGCAGCACCCTGAAGGCCTCCCAGGGCCTTCTCTGCCCTAACCCAGTCGTGCCATTCGGCCCAGGCGGGGAGCAAAGTTCCCCCTTGGCAGGGCTCAGCGTGGGGCCTGTGTGTGGTTTCAGGGCTGGGAAAGGGCAGATCCTGAAGCTGGGTGCCCTCCTGTGAATGGGGCCTGCTGGGCAGAGCCGGCATGCCCTGGTTGGGATGTAGGAGATCTGGGGCCTTCAAGCTGCGTGCACATCCCCTCTCTGGCTGCCCCTCTGGCTGCCCCTCTTGCTTCTTCTCTGCTGCCAAGCCTCTCACACCACACGTGCGTCTCATTGGAAGGAGCAGGCTGCTTGCCATTCTTGGGCAGGGAATCTTCCCACATGCCTCGTTTCCTCGAAGGGGAGTGCACACTGACCCAGAGCCTCCAGAGGATCTGCCGTCTCTCCAGCCACAAAGGCCTGTAGCCGAGTCCATGACAGCCTGTGGCATGGAGGGCTTCTGTGGCAGAGGGCCATGCTTCCCTGGCAGGGGCTCCTTCTCACACTGCTTTCCGTGGGGAAACACTGCGTGTGCCAAGGCTCTCCTGTGTGCACAAAATCTCTCCCCAGTGCCTGAGGTGCAGGGAATCCTCTTTGGACACAGAGCAATGTTCTGGGCAGACCTATCATGCTGGGAGAGCCTCCACTTCCCCAACTGTCCAACTGCCTCAGGAACACACTTCTAGGGAGTGTGGGTCTAACAGGCAGAAGGGCCCGAGTGAGGAACGTGGATGGCAGGCCAAAGCCACTGTGCTGAGCATTCCCCCGGCAAGTCCCAGCTGAAGGCTCTGTGCACCAGGCTCAAGCTGGAATGAGCCTGTAGCCCGGCCTCCAGTCCCAGGCTTTCCCTGGGCACTGCTAGTTTGGGACCCATCCCAGGCTCAGCCAGGCCTCCCTAGGGCCTGTGCTGGCCTAGGAAACTGCCAGCCAGCAGGACCTCGACAGAGCACAGTTCATGCGAGCAGGCCCCAGGGTGTTGCCTGTGTGTGTCTTGCACTGCTGGGAAGCTGCGGGTCCAGAGGCTGTGTGTGCACGTGGCCACTGGGGCCTGAGCACAAGACAGGCATGACCCCACTTGCAAGCAGGACTCCTGCCACCTCTTTGCTGCCTGCCACACGCCCTCGCTGCCTGCACTGTCTTCACTGCTGGCAGGCCTCTGTGTGCACAGGCCAGTCTCCGCCAAGGAAACAAGGGGCTTGCTCTCCCCTTGCTAGGAGCTCCTCCTACAGCACTCTGGACCAGGGCACACACGCCCCTGGACCAGCAGCCTGCAAGGAAGCTGCCGCTGAGCCATGCAGAAAGGCCTGTAGCACTTGGCAGGGAGCCTTCGGCTGTGGACAGCTTGCCCACTGCCCAGCCTCGGAGCAGTTCGTGGATGCTGGGGCCTGCAGCGTTTTCCATGGGAGAGCACTGGGGGCCCAAAGGCTCCCCTGTGCCTTCCGAGCCCCTTCCCACCCACAGGCCCTTGGCACCCACTCTGTTGCCAGAGGGAAGTCCTAAGCAGGGCTCTCGAGCTTGTGCAGCCAGAGTGCCTCCTGCTTGGAAATGGCCTCAGGAACTCATTTGAAGTGAGGCTGCTCCCATGCTTGGCAGCCAGCAGATGGTGCCATCGCTCCACCAAAAAACTCTCTGCTTTGCCTTCAGCCCTGGCTCGCCCTGCTGAGCTCTCTCTGCCTCAAGCAGAAACTCCAGTGTGCGTCCAGCCTACAGAAAGCAGAGTGCCTTTGCCTGAGCACTGCTATGCTGTGGCAGCACCCTGAAGGCCTCCCAGGGCCTTCTCTGCCCTAACCCAGTCGTGCCATTCGGCCCAGGCGGGGAGCAAAGTTCCCCCTTGGCAGGGCTCAGCGTGGGGCCTGTGTGTGGTTTCAGGGCTGGGAAAGGGCAGATCCTGAAGCTGGGTGCCCTCCTGTGAATGGGGCCTGCTGGGCAGAGCCGGCATGCCCTGGTTGGGATGTAGGAGATCTGGGGCCTTCAAGCTGCGTGCACATCCCCTCTCTGGCTGCCCCTCTGGCTGCCCCTCTTGCTTCTTCTCTGCTGCCAAGCCTCTCACACCACACGTGCGTCTCATTGGAAGGAGCAGGCTGCTTGCCATTCTTGGGCAGGGAATCTTCCCACACGCCTCGTTTCCTCGAAGGGGAGTGCACACTGACCCAGAGCCTCCAGAGGAGCTGCCGTCTCTCCAGCCACAAAGGCCTATAGCCGAGTCCATGACAGCCTGTGGCATGGAGGGCTTCTGTGGCAGAGGGCCATGCTTCCCTGGCAGGGGCTCCTTCTCACACTGCTTTCCGTGGGGAAACACTGCATGTGCCAAGGCTCTCCTGTGTGCACAAAATCTCTCCCCAGTGCCTGAGGTGCAGGGAATCCTCTTTGGACACAGAGCAATGTTCTGGGCAGACCTATCATGCTGGGAGAGCCTCCACTTCCCCAACTGTCCAACTGCCTCAGGAACACACTTCTAGGGAGTGTGGGTCTAACAGGCAGAAGGGCCCGAGTGAGGAACGTGGATGGCAGGCCAAAGCCACTGTGCTGAGCATTCGCCCGGCAAGTCCCAGCTGAAGGCTCTGTGCACCAGGCTCCAGCCTGAATGAGCCTGTAGCCTGGCCTCCAGTCCCAGGCTTTCCCTGGGCACTGCTAGTTTGGGACCCATCCCAGGCTCAGCCAGGCCTCCCTAGGGCCTGTGCTGGCCTAGGCCACTGCCAGCCAGCAGCACCTCGACAGAGCACAGTTCATGCGAGCAGGCCCCAGGGTGTTGCCTGTGTGTGTCTTGCACTGCTGGGAAGCTGCGGGTCCAGAGGCTGTGTGTGCACGTGGCCACTGGGGCCTGAGCACAAGACAGGCATGACCCCACTTGCAAGCAGGACTCCTGCCACCTCTTTGCTGCCTGCCACACGCCCTCGCTGCCTGCACTGTCTTCACTGCTGGCAGGCCTCTGTGTGCACAGGCCAGTCTCCGCCAAGGAAACAAGGGGCTTGCTCTCCCCTTGCTAGGAGCTCCTCCTACAGCACTCTGGACCAGGGCACACACGCCCCTGGACCAGCAGCCTGCAAGGAAGCTGCCGCTGAGCCATGCAGAAAGGCCTGCAGCACTTGGCAGGGAGCCTTCGGCTGTGGACAGCTTGCCCTCTGCCAAGCCTCGGAGGAGCTCATGGACGATGGGGCCTGCAGCGTTTTCCATGGGAGAGCACTGGGGGCCCAAAGGCTCCCCTGTGCCTTCCGAGCCCCTTCCCACCCACAGGCCCTTGGCACCCACTCTGTTGCCAGAGGGAAGTCCTAAGCAGGGCTCTCGAGCTTGTGCAGCCAGAGTGCCTCCTGCTTGGAAATGGCCTCAGGAACTCATTTGAAGTGAGGCTGCTCCCATGCTTGGCAGCCAGCAGATGGTGCCATCGCTCCACCAAAAAACTCTCTGCTTTGCCTTCAGCCCTGGCTCGCCCTGCTGAGCTCTCTCTGCCTCAAGCAGAAACTCCAGTGTGCGTCCAGCCTACAGAAAGCAGAGTGCCTTTGCCTGAGCACTGCTATGCTGTGGCAGCACCCTGAAGGCCTCCCAGGGCCTTCTCTGCCCTAACCCAGTCGTGCCATTCGGCCCAGGCGGGGAGCAAAGTTCCCCCTTGGCAGGGCTCAGCGTGGGGCCTGTGTGTGGTTTCAGGGCTGGGAAAGGGCAGATCCTGAAGCTGGGTGCCCTCCTGTGAATGGGGCCTGCTGGGCAGAGCCGGCATGCCCTGGTTGGGATGTAGGAGATCTGGGGCCTTCAAGCTGCGTGCACATCCCCTCTCTGGCTGCCCCTCTGGCTGCCCCTCTTGCTTCTTCTCTGCTGCCAAGCCTCTCACACCACACGTGCGTCTCATTGGAAGGAGCAGGCTGCTTGCCATTCTTGGGCAGGGAATCTTCCCACATGCCTCGTTTCCTCGAAGGGGAGTGCACACTGACCCAGAGCCTCCAGAGGATCTGCCGTCTCTCCAGCCACAAAGGCCTGTAGCCGAGTCCATGACAGCCTGTGGCATGGAGGGCTTCTGTGGCAGAGGGCCATGCTTCCCTGGCAGGGGCTCCTTCTCACACTGCTTTCCGTGGGGAAACACTGCGTGTGCCAAGGCTCTCCTGTGTGCACAAAATCTCTCCCCAGTGCCTGAGGTGCAGGGAATCCTCTTTGGACACAGAGCAATGTTCTGGGCAGACCTATCATGCTGGGAGAGCCTCCACTTCCCCAACTGTCCAACTGCCTCAGGAACACACTTCTAGGGAGTGTGGGTCTAACAGGCAGAAGGGCCCGAGTGAGGAACGTGGATGGCAGGCCAAAGCCACTGTGCTGAGCATTCCCCCGGCAAGTCCCAGCTGAAGGCTCTGTGCACCAGGCTCAAGCTGGAATGAGCCTGTAGCCTGGCCTCCAGTCCCAGGCTTTCCCTGGGCACTGCTAGTTTGGGACCCATCCCAGGCTCAGCCAGGCCTCCCTAGGGCCTGTGCTGGCCTAGGAAACTGCCAGCCAGCAGGACCTCGACAGAGCACAGTTCATGCGAGCAGGCCCCAGGGTGTTGCCTGTGTGTGTCTTGCACTGCTGGGAAGCTGCGGGTCCAGAGGCTGTGTGTGCACGTGGCCACTGGGGCCTGAGCACAAGACAGGCATGACCCCACTTGCAAGCAGGACTCCTGCCACCTCTTTGCTGCCTGCCACACGCCCTCGCTGCCTGCACTGTCTTCACTGCTGGCAGGCCTCTGTGTGCACAGGCCAGTCTCCGCCAAGGAAACAAGGGGCTTGCTCTCCCCTTGCTAGGAGCTCCTCCTACAGCACTCTGGACCAGGGCACACACGCCCCTGGACCAGCAGCCTGCAAGGAAGCTGCCGCTGAGCCATGCAGAAAGGCCTGTAGCACTTGGCAGGGAGCCTTCGGCTGTGGACAGCTTGCCCACTGCCCAGCCTCGGAGCAGTTCGTGGATGCTGGGGCCTGCAGCGTTTTCCATGGGAGAGCACTGGGGGCCCAAAGGCTCCCCTGTGCCTTCCGAGCCCCTTCCCACCCACAGGCCCTTGGCACCCACTCTGTTGCCAGAGGGAAGTCCTAAGCAGGGCTCTCGAGCTTGTGCAGCCAGAGTGCCTCCTGCTTGGAAATGGCCTCAGGAACTCATTTGAAGTGAGGCTGCTCCCATGCTTGGCAGCCAGCAGATGGTGCCATCGCTCCACCAAAAAACTCTCTGCTTTGCCTTCAGCCCTGGCTCGCCCTGCTGAGCTCTCTCTGCCTCAAGCAGAAACTCCAGTGTGCGTCCAGCCTACAGAAAGCAGAGTGCCTTTGCCTGAGCACTGCTATGCTGTGGCAGCACCCTGAAGGCCTCCCAGGGCCTTCTCTGCCCTAACCCAGTCGTGCCATTCGGCCCAGGCGGGGAGCAAAGTTCCCCCTTGGCAGGGCTCAGCGTGGGGCCTGTGTGTGGTTTCAGGGCTGGGAAAGGGCAGATCCTGAAGCTGGGTGCCCTCCTGTGAATGGGGCCTGCTGGGCAGAGCCGGCATGCCCTGGTTGGGATGTAGGAGATCTGGGGCCTTCAAGCTGCGTGCACATCCCCTCTCTGGCTGCCCCTCTGGCTGCCCCTCTTGCTTCTTCTCTGCTGCCAAGCCTCTCACACCACACGTGCGTCTCATTGGAAGGAGCAGGCTGCTTGCCATTCTTGGGCAGGGAATCTTCCCACACGCCTCGTTTCCTCGAAGGGGAGTGCACACTGACCCAGAGCCTCCAGAGGAGCTGCCGTCTCTCCAGCCACAAAGGCCTGTAGCCGAGTCCATGACAGCCTGTGGCATGGAGGGCTTCTGTGGCAGAGGGCCATGCTTCCCTGGCAGGGGCTCCTTCTCACACTGCTTTCCGTGGGGAAACACTGCGTGTGCCAAGGCTCTCCTGTGTGCACAAAATCTCTCCCCAGTGCCTGAGGTGCAGGGAATCCTCTTTGGACACAGAGCAATGTTCTGGGCAGACCTATCATGCTGGGAGAGCCTCCACTTCCCCAACTGTCCAACTGCCTCAGGAACACACTTCTAGGGAGTGTGGGTCTAACAGGCAGAAGGGCCCGAGTGAGGAACGTGGATGGCAGGCCAAAGCCACTGTGCTGAGCATTCGCCCGGCAAGTCCCAGCTGAAGGCTCTGTGCACCAGGCTCCAGCCTGAATGAGCCTGTAGCCTGGCCTCCAGTCCCAGGCTTTCCCTGGGCACTGCTAGTTTGGGACCCATCCCAGGCTCAGCCAGGCCTCCCTAGGGCCTGTGCTGGCCTAGGCCACTGCCAGCCAGCAGGACCTCGACAGAGCACAGTTCATGCGAGCAGGCCCCAGGGTGTTGCCTGTGTGTGTCTTGCACTGCTGGGAAGCTGTGGGTCCAGAGGCTGTGTGTGCACGTGGCCACTGGGGCCTGAGCACAAGACAGGCATGACTCCACTTGCAAGCAGGACTCCTGCCACCTCTTTGCTGCCTGCCACACGCCCTCGCTGCCTGCACTGTCTTCACTGCTGGCAGGCCTCTGTGTGCACAGGCCAGTCTCCGCCAAGGAAACAAGGGGCTTGCTCTCCCCTTGCTAGGAGCTCCTCCTACAGCACTCTGGACCAGGGCACACACGCCCCTGGACCAGCAGCCTGCAAGGAAGCTGCCGCTGAGCCATGCAGAAAGGCCTGCAGCACTTGGCAGGGAGCCTTCGGCTGTGGACAGCTTGCCCACTGCCCAGCCTCGGAGAAGTTCGTGGATGCTGGGGCCTGCAGCGTTTTCCATGGGAGAGCACTGGGGGCCCAAAGGCTCCCCTGTGCCTTCCGAGCCCCTTCCCACCCACAGGCCCTTGGCACCCACTCTGTTGCCAGAGGGAAGTCCTAAGCAGGGCTCTCGAGCTTGTGCAGCCAGAGTGCCTCCTGCTTGGAAATGGCCTCAGGAACTCATTTGAAGTGAGGCTGCTCCCATGCTTGGCAGCCAGCAGATGGTGCCATCGCTCCACCAAAAAACTCTCTGCTTTGCCTTCAGCCCTGGCTCGCCCTGCTGAGCTCTCTCTGCCTCAAGCAGAAACTCCAGTGTGCGTCCAGCCTACAGAAAGCAGAGTGCCTTTGCCTGAGCACTGCTATGCTGTGGCAGCACCCTGAAGGCCTCCCAGGGCCTTCTCTGCCCTAACCCAGTCGTGCCATTCGGCCCAGGCGGGGAGCAAAGTTCCCCCTTGGCAGGGCTCAGCGTGGGGCCTGTGTGTGGTTTCAGGGCTGGGAAAGGGCAGATCCTGAAGCTGGGTGCCCTCCTGTGAATGGGGCCTGCTGGGCAGAGCCGGCATGCCCTGGTTGGGATGTAGGAGATCTGGGGCCTTCAAGCTGCGTGCACATCCCCTCTCTGGCTGCCCCTCTGGCTGCCCCTCTTGCTTCTTCTCTGCTGCCAAGCCTCTCACACAACACGTGCGTCTCATTGGAAGGAGCAGGCTGCTTGCCATTCTTGGGCACGGAATCTTCCCACACGCCTCGTTTCCTCGAAGGGGAGTGCACACTGACCCAGAGCCTCCAGAGGATCTGCCGTCTCTCCAGCCACAAAGGCCTGTAGCCGAGTCCATGACAGCCTGTGGCATGGAGGGCTTCTGTGGCAGAGGGCCATGCTTCCCTGGCAGGGGCTCCTTCTCACACTGCTTTCCGTGGGGAAACACTGCGTGTGCCAAGGCTCTCCTGTGTGCACAAAATCTCTCCCCAGTGCCTGAGGTGCAGGGAATCCTCTTTGGACACAGAGCAATGTTCTGGGCAGACCTCCCATGCTGGGAGAGCCTCCACTTCCCCAACTGTCCAACTGCCTCAGGAACACACTTCTAGGGAGTGTGGGTCTAACAGGCAGAAGGGCCCGAGTGAGGAACGTGGATGGCAGGCCAAAGCCACTGTGCTGAGCATTCCCCCGGCAAGTCCCAGCTGAAGGCTCTGTGCACCAGGCTCCAGCTGGAATGAGCCTGTAGCCTGGCCTCCAGTCCCAGGCTTTCCCTGGGCACTGCTAGTTTGGGACCCATCCCAGGCTCAGCCAGGCCTCCCTAGGGCCTGTGCTGGCCTAGGAAACTGCCAGCCAGCAGGACCTCGACAGAGCACAGTTCATGCGAGCAGGCCCCAGGGTGTTGCCTGTGTGTGTCTTGCACTGCTGGGAAGCTGCGGGTCCAGAGGATGTGTGTGCACGTGGCCACTGGGGCCTGAGCACAAGACAGGCATGACTCCACTTGCAAGCAGGACTCCTGCCACCTCTTTGCTGCCTGCCACACGCCCTCGCTGCCTGCACTGTCTTCACTGCTGGCAGGCCTCTGTGTGCACAGGCCAGTCTCCGCCAAGGAAACAAGGGGCTTGCTCTCCCCTTGCTAGGAGCTCCTCCTACAGCACTCTGGACCAGGGCACACACGCCCCTGGACCAGCAGCCTGCAAGGAAGCTGCCGCTGAGCCATGCAGAAAGGCCTGCAGCACTTGGCAGGGAGCCTTCGGCTGTGGACAGCTTGCCCTCTGCCAAGCCTCGGAGGAGCTCATGGACGATGGGTCCTGCAGCGTTTTCCATGGGAGAGCACTGGGGGCCCAAAGGCTCCCCTGTGCCTTCCGAGCCCCTTCCCACCCACAGGCCCTTGGCACCCACTCTGTTGCCAGAGGGAAGTCCTAAGCAGGGCTCTCGAGCTTGTGCAGCCAGAGTGCCTCCTGCTTGGAAATGGCCTCAGGAACTCATTTGAAGTGAGGCTGCTCCCATGCTTGGCAGCCAGCAGATGGTGCCATCGCTCCACCAAAAAACTCTCTGCTTTGCCTTCAGCCCTGGCTCGCCCTGCTGAGCTCTCTCTGCCTCAAGCAGAAACTCCAGTGTGCGTCCAGCCTACAGAAAGCAGAGTGCCTTTGCCTGAGCACTGCTATGCTGTGGCAGCACCCTGAAGGCCTCCCAGGGCCTTCTCTGCCCTAACCCAGTCGTGCCATTCGGCCCAGGCGGGAAGCAAACTTCCCCCTTGGCAGGGCTCAGCGTGGGGCCTGTGTGTGGTTTCAGGGCTGGGAAAGGGCAGATCCTGAAGCTGGGTGCCCTCCTGTGAATGGGGCCTGCTGGGCAGAGCCGGCATGCCCTGGTTGGGATGTAGGAGATCTGGGGCCTTCAAGCTGCGTGCACATCCCCTCTCTGGCTGCCCCTCTGGCTGCCCCTCTTGCTTCTTCTCTGCTGCCAAGCCTCTCACACAACACGTGCGTCTCATTGGAAGGAGCAGGCTGCTTGCCATTCTTGGGCAGGGAATCTTCCCACACGCCTCGTTTCCTCGAAGGGGAGTGCACACTGACCCAGAGCCTCCAGAGGAGCTGCCGTCTCTCCAGCCACAAAGGCCTGTAGCCGAGTCCATGACAGCCTGTGGCATGGAGGGCTTCTGTGGCAGAGGGCCATGCTTCCCTGGCAGGGGCTCCTTCTCACACTGCTTTCCGTGGGGAAACACTGCGTGTGCCAAGGCTCTCCTGTGTGCACAAAATCTCTCCCCAGTGCCTGAGGTGCAGGGAATCCTCTTTGGACACAGAGCAATGTTCTGGGCAGACCTCCCATGCTGGGAGAGCCTCCACTTCCCCAACTGTCCAACTGCCTCAGGAACACACTTCTAGGGAGTGTGGGTCTAACAGGCAGAAGGGCCCGAGTGAGGAACGTGGATGGCAGGCCAAAGCCACTGTGCTGAGCATTCCCCCGGCAAGTCCCAGCTGAAGGCTCTGTGCACCAGGCTCAAGCTGGAATGAGCCTGTAGCCTGGCCTCCAGTCCCAGGCTTTCCCTGGGCACTGCTAGTTTGGGACCCATCCCAGGCTCAGCCAGGCCTCCCTAGGGCCTGTGCTGGCCTAGGAAACTGCCAGCCAGCAGGACCTCGACAGAGCACAGTTCATGCGAGCAGGCCCCAGGGTGTTGCCTGTGTGTGTCTTGCACTGCTGGGAAGCTGCGGGTCCAGAGGATGTGTGTGCACGTGGCCACTGGGGCCTGAGCACAAGACAGGCATGACTCCACTTGCAAGCAGGACTCCTGCCACCTCTTTGCTGCCTGCCACACGCCCTCGCTGCCTGCACTGTCTTCACTGCTGGCAGGCCTCTGTGTGCACAGGCCAGTCTCCGCCAAGGAAACAAGGGGCTTGCTCTCCCCTTGCTAGGAGCTCCTCCTACAGCACTCTGGACCAGGGCACACACGCCCCTGGACCAGCAGCCTGCAAGGAAGCTGCCGCTGAGCCATGCAGAAAGGCCTGCAGCACTTGGCAGGGAGCCTTCGGCTGTGGACAGCTTGCCCTCTGCCAAGCCTCGGAGGAGCTCATGGACGATGGGTCCTGCAGCGTTTTCCATGGGAGAGCACTGGGGGCCCAAATGCTCCCCTGTGCCTTCCGAGCCCCTTCCCACCCACAGGCCCTTGGCACCCACTCTGTTGCCAGAGGGAAGTCCTAAGCAGGGCTCTCGAGCTTGTGCAGCCAGAGTGCCTCCTGCTTGGAAATGGCCTCAGGAACTCATTTGAAGTGAGGCTGCTCCCATGCTTGGCAGCCAGCAGATGGTGCCATCGCTCCACCAAAAAACTCTCTGCTTTGCCTTCAGCCCTGGCTCGCCCTGCTGAGCTCTCTCTGCCTCAAGCAGAAACTCCAGTGTGCGTCCAGCCTACAGAAAGCAGAGTGCCTTTGCCTGAGCACTGCTATGCTGTGGCAGCACCCTGAAGGCCTCCCAGGGCCTTCTCTGCCCTAACCCAGTCGTGCCATTCGGCCCAGGCGGGAAGCAAACTTCCCCCTTGGCAGGGCTCAGCGTGGGGCCTGTGTGTGGTTTCAGGGCTGGGAAAGGGCAGATCCTGAAGCTGGGTGCCCTCCTGTGAATGGGGCCTGCTGGGCAGAGCCGGCATGCCCTGGTTGGGATGTAGGAGATCTGGGGCCTTCAAGCTGCGTGCACATCCCCTCTCTGGCTGCCCCTCTGGCTGCCCCTCTTGCTTCTTCTCTGCTGCCAAGCCTCTCACACAACACGTGCGTCTCATTGGAAGGAGCAGGCTGCTTGCCATTCTTGGGCAGGGAATCTTCCCACACGCCTCGTTTCCTCGAAGGGGAGTGCACACTGACCCAGAGCCTCCAGAGGAGCTGCCGTCTCTCCAGCCACAAAGGCCTGTAGCCGAGTCCATGACAGCCTGTGGCATGGAGGGCTTCTGTGGCAGAGGGCCATGCTTCCCTGGCAGGGGCTCCTTCTCACACTGCTTTCCGTGGGGAAACACTGCGTGTGCCAAGGCTCTCCTGTGTGCACAAAATCTCTCCCCAGTGCCTGAGGTGCAGGGAATCCTCTTTGGACACAGAGCAATGTTCTGGGCAGACCTCCCATGCTGGGAGAGCCTCCACTTCCCCAACTGTCCAACTGCCTCAGGAACACACTTCTAGGGAGTGTGGGTCTAACAGGCAGAAGGGCCCGAGTGAGGAACGTGGATGGCAGGCCAAAGCCACTGTGCTGAGCATTCCCCCGGCAAGTCCCAGCTGAAGGCTCTGTGCACCAGGCTCAAGCTGGAATGAGCCTGTAGCCTGGCCTCCAGTCCCAGGCTTTCCCTGGGCACTGCTAGTTTGGGACCAATCCCAGGCTCAGCCAGGCCTCCCTAGGGCCTGTGCTGGCCTAGGAAACTGCCAGCCAGCAGGACCTCGACAGAGCACAGTTCATGCGAGCAGGCCCCAGGGTGTTGCCTGTGTGTGTCTTGCACTGCTGGGAAGCTGCGGGTCCAGAGGATGTGTGTGCACGTGGCCACTGGGGCCTGAGCACAAGACAGGCATGACTCCACTTGCAAGCAGGACTCCTGCCACCTCTTTGCTGCCTGCCACACGCCCTCGCTGCCTGCACTGTCTTCACTGCTGGCAGGCCTCTGTGTGCACAGGCCAGTCTCCGCCAAGGAAACAAGGGGCTTGCTCTCCCCTTGCTAGGAGCTCCTCCTACAGCACTCTGGACCAGGGCACACACGCCCCTGGACCAGCAGCCTGCAAGGAAGCTGCCGCTGAGCCATGCAGAAAGGCCTGCAGCACTTGGCAGGGAGCCTTCGGCTGTGGACAGCTTGCCCTCTGCCAAGCCTCGGAGGAGCTCATGGACGATGGGTCCTGCAGCGTTTTCCATGGGAGAGCACTGGGGGCCCAAATGCTCCCCTGTGCCTTCCGAGCCCCTTCCCACCCACAGGCCCTTGGCACCCACTCTGTTGCCAGAGGGAAGTCCTAAGCAGGGCTCTCGAGCTTGTGCAGCCAGAGTGCCTCCTGCTTGGAAATGGCCTCAGGAACTCATTTGAAGTGAGGCTGCTCCCATGCTTGGCAGCCAGCAGATGGTGCCATCGCTCCACCAAAAAACTCTCTGCTTTGCCTTCAGCCCTGGCTCGCCCTGCTGAGCTCTCTCTGCCTCAAGCAGAAACTCCAGTGTGCGTCCAGCCTACAGAAAGCAGAGTGCCTTTGCCTGAGCACTGCTATGCTGTGGCAGCACCCTGAAGGCCTCCCAGGGCCTTCTCTGCCCTAACCCAGTCGTGCCATTCGGCCCAGGCGGGAAGCAAACTTCCCCCTTGGCAGGGCTCAGCGTGGGGCCTGTGTGTGGTTTCAGGGCTGGGAAAGGGCAGATCCTGAAGCTGGGTGCCCTCCTGTGAATGGGGCCTGCTGGGCAGAGCCGGCATGCCCTGGTTGGGATGTAGGAGATCTGGGGCCTTCAAGCTGCGTGCACATCCCCTCTCTGGCTGCCCCTCTGGCTGCCCCTCTTGCTTCTTCTCTGCTGCCAAGCCTCTCACACAACACGTGCGTCTCATTGGAAGGAGCAGGCTGCTTGCCATTCTTGGGCAGGGAATCTTCCCACACGCCTCGTTTCCTCGAAGGGGAGTGCACACTGACCCAGAGCCTCCAGAGGAGCTGCCGTCTCTCCAGCCACAAAGGCCTGTAGCCGAGTCCATGACAGCCTGTGGCATGGAGGGCTTCTGTGGCAGAGGGCCATGCTTCCCTGGCAGGGGCTCCTTCTCACACTGCTTTCCGTGGGGAAACACTGCGTGTGCCAAGGCTCTCCTGTGTGCACAAAATCTCTCCCCAGTGCCTGAGGTGCAGGGAATCCTCTTTGGACACAGAGCAATGTTCTGGGCAGACCTCCCATGCTGGGAGAGCCTCCACTTCCCCAACTGTCCAACTGCCTCAGGAACACACTTCTAGGGAGTGTGGGTCTAACAGGCAGAAGGGCCCGAGTGAGGAACGTGGATGGCAGGCCAAAGCCACTGTGCTGAGCATTCCCCAGGCAAGTCCCAGCTGAAGGCTCTGTGCACCAGGCTCAAGCTGGAATGAGCCTGTAGCCTGGCCTCCAGTCCCAGGCTTTCCCTGGGCACTGCTAGTTTGGGACCCATCCCAGGCTCAGCCAGGCCTCCCTAGGGCCTGTGCTGGCCTAGGAAACTGCCAGCCAGCAGGACCTCGACAGAGCACAGTTCATGCGAGCAGGCCCCAGGGTGTTGCCTGTGTGTGTCTTGCACTGCTGGGAAGCTGCGGGTCCAGAGGCTGTGTGTGCACGTGGCCACTGGGGCCTGAGCACAAGACAGGCATGACCCCACTTGCAAGCAGGACTCCTGCCACCTCTTTGCTGCCTGCCACACGCCCTCGCTGCCTGCACTGTCTTCACTGCTGGCAGGCCTCTGTGTGCACAGGCCAGTCTCCGCCAAGGAAACAAGGGGCTTGCTCTCCCCTTGCTAGGAGCTCCTCCTACAGCACTCTGGACCAGGGCACACACGCCCCTGGACCAGCAGCCTGCAAGGAAGCTGCCGCTGAGCCATGCAGAAAGGCCTGCAGCACTTGGCAGGGAGCCTTCGGCTGTGGACAGCTTGCCCTCTGCCAAGCCTCGGAGGAGCTCATGGACGATGGGGCCTGCAGCGTTTTCCATGGGAGAGCACTGGGGGCCCAAAGGCTCCCCTGTGCCTTCCGAGCCCCTTCCCACCCACAGGCCCTTGGCACCCACTCTGTTGCCAGAGGGAAGTCCTAAGCAGGGCTCTCGAGCTTGTGCAGCCAGAGTGCCTCCTGCTTGGAAATGGCCTCAGGAACTCATTTGAAGTGAGGCTGCTCCCATGCTTGGCAGCCAGCAGATGGTGCCATCGCTCCACCAAAAAACTCTCTGCTTTGCCTTCAGCCCTGGCTCGCCCTGCTGAGCTCTCTCTGCCTCAAGCAGAAACTCCAGTGTGCGTCCAGCCTACAGAAAGCAGAGTGCCTTTGCCTGAGCACTGCTATGCTGTGGCAGCACCCTGAAGGCCTCCCAGGGCCTTCTCTGCCCTAACCCAGTCGTGCCATTCGGCCCAGGCGGGAAGCAAACTTCCCCCTTGGCAGGGCTCAGCGTGGGGCCTGTGTGTGGTTTCAGGGCTGGGAAAGGGCAGATCCTGAAGCTGGGTGCCCTCCTGTGAATGGGGCCTGCTGGGCAGAGCCGGCATGCCCTGGTTGGGATGTAGGAGATCTGGGGCCTTCAAGCTGCGTGCACATCCCCTCTCTGGCTGCCCCTCTGGCTGCCCCTCTTGCTTCTTCTCTGCTGCCAAGCCTCTCACACCACACGTGCGTCTCATTGGAAGGAGCAGGCTGCTTGCCATTCTTGGGCAGGGAATCTTCCCACACGCCTCGTTTCCTCGAAGGGGAGTGCACACTGACCCAGAGCCTCCAGAGGAGCTGCCGTCTCTCCAGCCACAAAGGCCTGTAGCCGAGTCCATGACAGCCTGTGGCATGGAGGGCTTCTGTGGCAGAGGGCCATGCTTCCCTGGCAGGGGCTCCTTCTCACACTGCTTTCCGTGGGGAAACACTGCGTGTGCCAAGGCTCTCCTGTGTGCACAAAATCTCTCCCCAGTGCCTGAGGTGCAGGGAATCCTCTTTGGACACAGAGCAATGTTCTGGGCAGACCTATCATGCTGGGAGAGCCTCCACTTCCCCAACTGTCCAACTGCCTCAGGAACACACTTCTAGGGAGTGTGGGTCTAACAGGCAGAAGGGCCCGAGTGAGGAACGTGGATGGCAGGCCAAAGCCACTGTGCTGAGCATTCGCCCGGCAAGTCCCAGCTGAAGGCTCTGTGCACCAGGCTCCAGCCTGAATGAGCCTGTAGCCTGGCCTCCAGTCCCAGGCTTTCCCTGGGCACTGCTAGTTTGGGACCCATCCCAGGCTCAGCCAGGCCTCCCTAGGGCCTGTGCTGGCCTAGGCCACTGCCAGCCAGCAGGACCTCGACAGAGCACAGTTCATGCGAGCAGGCCCCAGGGTGTTGCCTGTGTGTGTCTTGCACTGCTGGGAAGCTGCGGGTCCAGAGGCTGTGTGTGCACGTGGCCACTGGGGCCTGAGCACAAGACAGGCATGACCCCACTTGAAAGCAGGACTCCTGCCACCTCTTTGCTGCCTGCCACACGCCCTCGCTGCCTGCACTGTCTTCACTGCTGGCAGGCCTCTGTGTGCACAGGCCAGTCTCCGCCAAGGAAACAAGGGGCTTGCTCTCCCCTTGCTAGGAGCTCCTCCTACAGCACTCTGGACCAGGGCACACACGCCCCTGGACCAGCAGCCTGCAAGGAAGCTGCCGCTGAGCCATGCAGAAAGGCCTGCAGCACTTGGCAGGGAGCCTTCGGCTGTGGACAGCTTGCCCACTGCCCAGCCTCGGAGAAGTTCGTGGACGATGGGGCCTGCAGCGTTTTCCATGGGAGAGCACTGGGGGCTCAAAGGCTCCCCTGTGCCTTCCGAGCCCCTTCCCACCCACAGGCCCTTGGCACCCACTCTGTTGCCAGAGGGAAGTCCTAAGCAGGGCTCTCGAGCTTGTGCAGCCAGAGTGCCTCCTGCTTGGAAATGGCCTCAGGAACTCATTTGAAGTGAGGCTGCTCCCATGCTTGGCAGCCAGCAGATGGTGCCATCGCTCCACCAAAAAACTCTCTGCTTTGCCTTCAGCCCTGGCTCGCCCTGCTGAGCTCTCTCTGCCTCAAGCAGAAACTCCAGTGTGCGTCCAGCCTACAGAAAGCAGAGTGCCTTTGCCTGAGCACTGCTATGCTGTGGCAGCACCCTGAAGGCCTCCCAGGGCCTTCTCTGCCCTAACCCAGTCGTGCCATTCGGCCCAGGCGGGAAGCAAACTTCCCCCTTGGCAGGGCTCAGCGTGGGGCCTGTGTGTGGTTTCAGGGCTGGGAAAGGGCAGATCCTGAAGCTGGGTGCCCTCCTGTGAATGGGGCCTGCTGGGCAGAGCCGGCATGCCCTGGTTGGGATGTAGGAGATCTGGGGCCTTCAAGCTGCGTGCACATCCCCTCTCTGGCTGCCCCTCTGGCTGCCCCTCTTGCTTCTTCTCTGCTGCCAAGCCTCTCACACCACACGTGCGTCTCATTGGAAGGAGCAGGCTGCTTGCCATTCTTGGGCAGGGAATCTTCCCACACGCCTCGTTTCCTCGAAGGGGAGTGCACACTGACCCAGAGCCTCCAGAGGAGCTGCCGTCTCTCCAGCCACAAAGGCCTGTAGCCGAGTCCATGACAGCCTGTGGCATGGAGGGCTTCTGTGGCAGAGGGCCATGCTTCCCTGGCAGGGGCTCCTTCTCACACTGCTTTCCGTGGGGAAACACTGCGTGTGCCAAGGCTCTCCTGTGTGCACAAAATCTCTCCCCAGTGCCTGAGGTGCAGGGAATCCTCTTTGGACACAGAGCAATGTTCTGGGCAGACCTATCATGCTGGGAGAGCCTCCACTTCCCCAACTGTCCAACTGCCTCAGGAACACACTTCTAGGGAGTGTGGGTCTAACAGGCAGAAGGGCCCGAGTGAGGAACGTGGATGGCAGGCCAAAGCCACTGTGCTGAGCATTCGCCCGGCAAGTCCCAGCTGAAGGCTCTGTGCACCAGGCTCCAGCCTGAATGAGCCTGTAGCCTGGCCTCCAGTCCCAGGCTTTCCCTGGGCACTGCTAGTTTGGGACCCATCCCAGGCTCAGCCAGGCCTCCCTAGGGCCTGTGCTGGCCTAGGCCACTGCCAGCCAGCAGGACCTCGACAGAGCACAGTTCATGCGAGCAGGCCCCAGGGTGTTGCCTGTGTGTGTCTTGCACTGCTGGGAAGCTGTGGGTCCAGAGGCTGTGTGTGCACGTGGCCACTGGGGCCTGAGCACAAGACAGGCATGACCCCACTTGCAAGCAGGACTCCTGCCACCTCTTTGCTGCCTGCCACACGCCCTCGCTGCCTGCACTGTCTTCACTGCTGGCAGGCCTCTGTGTGCACAGGCCAGTCTCCGCCAAGGAAACAAGGGGCTTGCTCTCCCCTTGCTAGGAGCTCCTCCTACAGCACTCTGGACCAGGGCACACACGCCCCTGGACCAGCAGCCTGCAAGGAAGCTGCCGCTGAGCCATGCAGAAAGGCCTGCAGCACTTGGCAGGGAGCCTTCGGCTGTGGACAGCTTGCCCTCTGCCAAGCCTCGGAGGAGCTCATGGACGATGGGGCCTGCAGCGTTTTCCATGGGAGAGCACTGGGGGCCCAAAGGCTCCCCTGTGCCTTCCGAGCCCCTTCCCACCCACAGGCCCTTGGCACCCACTCTGTTGCCAGAGGGAAGTCCTAAGCAGGGCTCTCGAGCTTGTGCAGCCAGAGTGCCTCCTGCTTGGAAATGGCCTCAGGAACTCATTTGAAGTGAGGCTGCTCCCATGCTTGGCAGCCAGCAGATGGTGCCATCGCTCCACCAAAAAACTCTCTGCTTTGCCTTCAGCCCTGGCTCGCCCTGCTGAGCTCTCTCTGCCTCAAGCAGAAACTCCAGTGTGCGTCCAGCCTACAGAAAGCAGAGTGCCTTTGCCTGAGCACTGCTATGCTGTGGCAGCACCCTGAAGGCCTCCCAGGGCCTTCTCTGCCCTAACCCAGTCGTGCCATTCGGCCCAGGCGGGGAGCAAAGTTCCCCCTTGGCAGGGCTCAGCGTGGGGCCTGTGTGTGGTTTCAGGGCTGGGAAAGGGCAGATCCTGAAGCTGGGTGCCCTCCTGTGAATGGGGCCTGCTGGGCAGAGCCGGCATGCCCTGGTTGGGATGTAGGAGATCTGGGGCCTTCAAGCTGCGTGCACATCCCCTCTCTGGCTGCCCCTCTGGCTGCCCCTCTTGCTTCTTCTCTGCTGCCAAGCCTCTCACACCACACGTGCGTCTCATTGGAAGGAGCAGGCTGCTTGCCATTCTTGGGCAGGGAATCTTCCCACACACCTCGTTTCCTCGAAGGGGAGTGCACACTGACCCAGAGCCTCCAGAGGAGCTGCCGTCTCTCCAGCCACAAAGGCCTATAGCTGAGTCCATGACAGCCTGTGGCATGGAGGGCTTCTGTGGCAGAGGGCCATGCTTCCCTGGCAGGGGCTCCTTCTCACACTGCTTTCCGTGGGGAAACACTGCATGTGCCAAGGCTCTCCTGTGTGCACAAAATCTCTCCCCAGTGCCTGAGGTGCAGGGAATCCTCTTTGGACACAGAGCAATGTTCTGGGCAGACCTCCCATGCTGGGAGAGCCTCCACTTCCCCAACTGTCCAACTGCCTCAGGAACACACTTCTAGGGAGTGTGGGTCTAACAGGCAGAAGGGCCCGAGTGAGGAACGTGGATGGCAGGCCAAAGCCACTGTGCTGAGCATTCCCCCGGCAAGTCCCAGCTGAAGGCTCTGTGCACCAGGCTCAAGCTGGAATGAGCCTGTAGCCTGGCCTCCAGTCCCAGGCTTTCCCTGGGCACTGCTAGTTTGGGACCCATCCCAGGCTCAGCCAGGCCTCCCTAGGGCCTGTGCTGGCCTAGGAAACTGCCAGCCAGCAGGACCTCGACAGAGCACAGTTCATGCGAGCAGGCCCCAGGGTGTTGCCTGTGTGTGTCTTGCACTGCTGGGAAGCTGCGGGTCCAGAGGCTGTGTGTGCACGTGGCCACTGGGGCCTGAGCACAAGACAGGCATGACCCCACTTGCAAGCAGGACTCCTGCCACCTCTTTGCTGCCTGCCACACGCCCTCGCTGCCTGCACTGTCTTCACTGCTGGCAGGCCTCTGTGTGCACAGGCCAGTCTCCGCCAAGGAAACAAGGGGCTTGCTCTCCCCTTGCTAGGAGCTCCTCCTACAGCACTCTGGACCAGGGCACACACGCCCCTGGACCAGCAGCCTGCAAGGAAGCTGCCGCTGAGCCATGCAGAAAGGCCTGCAGCACTTGGCAGGGAGCCTTCGGCTGTGGACAGCTTGCCCTCTGCCAAGCCTCGGAGGAGCTCATGGACGATGGGGCCTGCAGCGTTTTCCATGGGAGAGCACTGGGGGCCCAAATGCTCCCCTGTGCCTTCCGAGCCCCTTCCCACCCACAGGCCCTTGGCACCCACTCTGTTGCCAGAGGGAAGTCCTAAGCAGGGCTCTCGAGCTTGTGCAGCCAGAGTGCCTCCTGCTTGGAAATGGCCTCAGGAACTCATTTGAAGTGAGGCTGCTCCCATGCTTGGCAGCCAGCAGATGGTGCCATCGCTCCACCAAAAAACTCTCTGCTTTGCCTTCAGCCCTGGCTCGCCCTGCTGAGCTCTCTCTGCCTCAAGCAGAAACTCCAGTGTGCGTCCAGCCTACAGAAAGCAGAGTGCCTTTGCCTGAGCACTGCTATGCTGTGGCAGCACCCTGAAGGCCTCCCAGGGCCTTCTCTGCCCTAACCCAGTCGTGCCATTCGGCCCAGGCGGGGAGCAAAGTTCCCCCTTGGCAGGGCTCAGCGTGGGGCCTGTGTGTGGTTTCAGGGCTGGGAAAGGGCAGATCCTGAAGCTGGGTGCCCTCCTGTGAATGGGGCCTGCTGGGCAGAGCCGGCATGCCCTGGTTGGGATGTAGGAGATCTGGGGCCTTCAAGCTGCGTGCACATCCCCTCTCTGGCTGCCCCTCTGGCTGCCCCTCTTGCTTCTTCTCTGCTGCCAAGCCTCTCACACAACACGTGCGTCTCATTGGAAGGAGCAGGCTGCTTGCCATTCTTGGGCAGGGAATCTTCCCACACACCTCGTTTCCTCGAAGGGGAGTGCACACTGACCCAGAGCCTCCAGAGGAGCTGCCGTCTCTCCAGCCACAAAGGCCTATAGCTGAGTCCATGACAGCCTGTGGCATGGAGGGCTTCTGTGGCAGAGGGCCATGCTTCCCTGGCAGGGGCTCCTTCTCACACTGCTTTCCGTGGGGAAACACTGCATGTGCCAAGGCTCTCCTGTGTGCACAAAATCTCTCCCCAGTGCCTGAGGTGCAGGGAATCCTCTTTGGACACAGAGCAATGTTCTGGGCAGACCTCCCATGCTGGGAGAGCCTCCACTTCCCCAACTGTCCAACTGCCTCAGGAACACACTTCTAGGGAGTGTGGGTCTAACAGGCAGAAGGGCCCGAGTGAGGAACGTGGATGGCAGGCCAAAGCCACTGTGCTGAGCATTCGCCCGGCAAGTCCCAGCTGAAGGCTCTGTGCACCAGGCTCAAGCTGGAATGAGCCTGCAGCCTGGCCTCCAGTCCCAGGCTTTCCCTGGGCACTGCTAGTTTGGGACCCATCCCAGGCTCAGCCAGGCCTCCCTAGGGCCTGTGCTGGCCTAGGCCACTGCCAGCCAGCAGCACCTCGACAGAGCACAGTTCATGCGAGCAGGCCCCAGGGTGTTGCCTGTGTGTGTCTTGCACTGCTGGGAAGCTGCGGGTCCAGAGGCTGTGTGTGCACGTGGCCACTGGGGCCTGAGCACAAGACAGGCATGACCCCACTTGCAAGCAGGACTCCTGCCACCTCTTTGCTGCCTGCCACACGCCCTCGCTGCCTGCACTGTCTTCACTGCTGGCAGGCCTCTGTGTGCACAGGCCAGTCTCCGCCAAGGAAACAAGGGGCTTGCTCTCCCCTTGCTAGGAGCTCCTCCTACAGCACTCTGGACCAGGGCACACACGCCCCTGGACCAGCAGCCTGCAAGGAAGCTGCCGCTGAGCCATGCAGAAAGGCCTGCAGCACTTGGCAGGGAGCCTTCGGCTGTGGACAGCTTGCCCTCTGCCAAGCCTCGGAGGAGCTCATGGACGATGGGGCCTGCAGCGTTTTCCATGGGAGAGCACTGGGGGCCCAAAGGCTCCCCTGTGCCTTCCGAGCCCCTTCCCACCCACAGGCCCTTGGCACCCACTCTGTTGCCAGAGGGAAGTCCTAAGCAGGGCTCTCGAGCTTGTGCAGCCAGAGTGCCTCCTGCTTGGAAATGGCCTCAGGAACTCATTTGAAGTGAGGCTGCTCCCATGCTTGGCAGCCAGCAGATGGTGCCATCGCTCCACCAAAAAACTCTCTGCTTTGCCTTCAGCCCTGGCTCGCCCTGCTGAGCTCTCTCTGCCTCAAGCAGAAACTCCAGTGTGCGTCCAGCCTACAGAAAGCAGAGTGCCTTTGCCTGAGCACTGCTATGCTGTGGCAGCACCCTGAAGGCCTCCCAGGGCCTTCTCTGCCCTAACCCAGTCGTGCCATTCGGCCCAGGCGGGGAGCAAAGTTCCCCCTTGGCAGGGCTCAGCGTGGGGCCTGTGTGTGGTTTCAGGGCTGGGAAAGGGCAGATCCTGAAGCTGGGTGCCCTCCTGTGAATGGGGCCTGCTGGGCAGAGCCGGCATGCCCTGGTTGGGATGTAGGAGATCTGGGGCCTTCAAGCTGCGTGCACATCCCCTCTCTGGCTGCCCCTCTGGCTGCCCCTCTTGCTTCTTCTCTGCTGCCAAGCCTCTCACACCACACGTGCGTCTCATTGGAAGGAGCAGGCTGCTTGCCATTCTTGGGCAGGGAATCTTCCCACACGCCTCGTTTCCTCGAAGGGGAGTGCACACTGACCCAGAGCCTCCAGAGGATCTGCCGTCTCTCCAGCCACAAAGGCCTGTAGCCGAGTCCATGACAGCCTGTGGCATGGAGGGCTTCTGTGGCAGAGGGCCATGCTTCCCTGGCAGGGGCTCCTTCTCACACTGCTTTCCGTGGGGAAACACTGCGTGTGCCAAGGCTCTCCTGTGTGCACAAAATCTCTCCCCAGTGCCTGAGGTGCAGGGAATCCTCTTTGGACACAGAGCAATGTTCTGGGCAGACCTCCCATGCTGGGAGAGCCTCCACTTCCCCAACTGTCCAACTGCCTCAGGAACACACTTCTAGGGAGTGTGGGTCTAACAGGCAGAAGGGCCCGAGTGAGGAACGTGGATGGCAGGCCAAAGCCACTGTGCTGAGCATTCCCCAGGCAAGTCCCAGCTGAAGGCTCTGTGCACCAGGCTCAAGCTGGAATGAGCCTGTAGCCTGGCCTCCAGTCCCAGGCTTTCCCTGGGCACTGCTAGTTTGGGACCCATCCCAGGCTCAGCCAGGCCTCCCTAGGGCCTGTGCTGGCCTAGGAAACTGCCAGCCAGCAGGACCTCGACAGAGCACAGTTCATGCGAGCAGGCCCCAGGGTGTTGCCTGTGTGTGTCTTGCACTGCTGGGAAGCTGCGGGTCCAGAGGCTGTGTGTGCACGTGGCCACTGGGGCCTGAGCACAAGACAGGCATGACCCCACTTGCAAGCAGGACTCCTGCCACCTCTTTGCTGCCTGCCACACGCCCTCGCTGCCTGCACTGTCTTCACTGCTGGCAGGCCTCTGTGTGCACAGGCCAGTCTCCGCCAAGGAAACAAGGGGCTTGCTCTCCCCTTGCTAGGAGCTCCTCCTACAGCACTCTGGACCAGGGCACACACGCCCCTGGACCAGCAGCCTGCAAGGAAGCTGCCGCTGAGCCATGCAGAAAGGCCTGCAGCACTTGGCAGGGAGCCTTCGGCTGTGGACAGCTTGCCCTCTGCCAAGCCTCGGAGGAGCTCATGGACGATGGGGCCTGCAGCGTTTTCCATGGGAGAGCACTGGGGGCCCAAAGGCTCCCCTGTGCCTTCCGAGCCCCTTCCCACCCACAGGCCCTTGGCACCCACTCTGTTGCCAGAGGGAAGTCCTAAGCAGGGCTCTCGAGCTTGTGCAGCCAGAGTGCCTCCTGCTTGGAAATGGCCTCAGGAACTCATTTGAAGTGAGGCTGCTCCCATGCTTGGCAGCCAGCAGATGGTGCCATCGCTCCACCAAAAAACTCTCTGCTTTGCCTTCAGCCCTGGCTCGCCCTGCTGAGCTCTCTCTGCCTCAAGCAGAAACTCCAGTGTGCGTCCAGCCTACAGAAAGCAGAGTGCCTTTGCCTGAGCACTGCTATGCTGTGGCAGCACCCTGAAGGCCTCCCAGGGCCTTCTCTGCCCTAACCCAGTCGTGCCATTCGGCCCAGGCGGGGAGCAAAGTTCCCCCTTGGCAGGGCTCAGCGTGGGGCCTGTGTGTGGTTTCAGGGCTGGGAAAGGGCAGATCCTGAAGCTGGGTGCCCTCCTGTGAATGGGGCCTGCTGGGCAGAGCCGGCATGCCCTGGTTGGGATGTAGGAGATCTGGGGCCTTCAAGCTGCGTGCACATCCCCTCTCTGGCTGCCCCTCTGGCTGCCCCTCTTGCTTCTTCTCTGCTGCCAAGCCTCTCACACCACACGTGCGTCTCATTGGAAGGAGCAGGCTGCTTGCCATTCTTGGGCAGGGAATCTTCCCACACACCTCGTTTCCTCGAAGGGGAGTGCACACTGACCCAGAGCCTCCAGAGGAGCTGCCGTCTCTCCAGCCACAAAGGCCTATAGCTGAGTCCATGACAGCCTGTGGCATGGAGAGCTTCTGTGGCAGAGGGCCATGCTTCCCTGGCAGGGGCTCCTTCTCACACTGCTTTCCGTGGGGAAACACTGCATGTGCCAAGGCTCTCCTGTGTGCACAAAATCTCTCCCCAGTGCCTGAGGTGCAGGGAATCCTCTTTGGACACAGAGCAATGTTCTGGGCAGACCTCCCATGCTGGGAGAGCCTCCACTTCCCCAACTGTCCAACTGCCTCAGGAACACACTTCTAGGGAGTGTGGGTCTAACAGGCAGAAGGGCCCGAGTGAGGAACGTGGATGGCAGGCCAAAGCCACTGTGCTGAGCATTCGCCCGGCAAGTCCCAGCTGAAGGCTCTGTGCACCAGGCTCAAGCTGGAATGAGCCTGCAGCCTGGCCTCCAGTCCCAGGCTTTCCCTGGGCACTGCTAGTTTGGGACCCATCCCAGGCTCAGCCAGGCCTCCCTAGGGCCTGTGCTGGCCTAGGCCACTGCCAGCCAGCAGCACCTCGACAGAGCACAGTTCATGCGAGCAGGCCCCAGGGTGTTGCCTGTGTGTGTCTTGCACTGCTGGGAAGCTGCGGGTCCAGAGGCTGTGTGTGCACGTGGCCACTGGGGCCTGAGCACAAGACAGGCATGACCCCACTTGCAAGCAGGACTCCTGCCACCTCTTTGCTGCCTGCCACACGCCCTCGCTGCCTGCACTGTCTTCACTGCTGGCAGGCCTCTGTGTGCACAGGCCAGTCTCCGCCAAGGAAACAAGGGGCTTGCTCTCCCCTTGCTAGGAGCTCCTCCTACAGCACTCTGGACCAGGGCACACACGCCCCTGGACCAGCAGCCTGCAAGGAAGCTGCCGCTGAGCCATGCAGAAAGGCCTGCAGCACTTGGCAGGGAGCCTTCGGCTGTGGACAGCTTGCCCTCTGCCAAGCCTCGGAGGAGCTCACGGACGATGGGGCCTGCAGCGTTTTCCATGGGAGAGCACTGGGGGCCCAAAGGCTCCCCTGTGCCTTCCGAGCCCCTTCCCACCCACAGGCCCTTGGCACCCACTCTGTTGCCAGAGGGAAGTCCTAAGCAGGGCTCTCGAGCTTGTGCAGCCAGAGTGCCTCCTGCTTGGAAATGGCCTCAGGAACTCATTTGAAGTGAGGCTGCTCCCATGCTTGGCAGCCAGCAGATGGTGCCATCGCTCCACCAAAAAACTCTCTGCTTTGCCTTCAGCCCTGGCTCGCCCTGCTGAGCTCTCTCTGCCTCAAGCAGAAACTCCAGTGTGCGTCCAGCCTACAGAAAGCAGAGTGCCTTTGCCTGAGCACTGCTATGCTGTGGCAGCACCCTGAAGGCCTCCCAGGGCCTTCTCTGCCCTAACCCAGTCGTGCCATTCGGCCCAGGCGGGGAGCAAAGTTCCCCCTTGGCAGGGCTCAGCGTGGGGCCTGTGTGTGGTTTCAGGGCTGGGAAAGGGCAGATCCTGAAGCTGGGTGCCCTCCTGTGAATGGGGCCTGCTGGGCAGAGCCGGCATGCCCTGGTTGGGATGTAGGAGATCTGGGGCCTTCAAGCTGCGTGCACATCCCCTCTCTGGCTGCCCCTCTGGCTGCCCCTCTTGCTTCTTCTCTGCTGCCAAGCCTCTCACACCACACGTGCGTCTCATTGGAAGGAGCAGGCTGCTTGCCATTCTTGGGCAGGGAATCTTCCCACACGCCTCGTTTCCTCGAAGGGGAGTGCACACTGACCCAGAGCCTCCAGAGGATCTGCCGTCTCTCCAGCCACAAAGGCCTGTAGCCGAGTCCATGACAGCCTGTGGCATGGAGGGCTTCTGTGGCAGAGGGCCATGCTTCCCTGGCAGGGGCTCCTTCTCACACTGCTTTCCGTGGGGAAACACTGCGTGTGCCAAGGCTCTCCTGTGTGCACAAAATCTCTCCCCAGTGCCTGAGGTGCAGGGAATCCTCTTTGGACACAGAGCAATGTTCTGGGCAGACCTCCCATGCTGGGAGAGCCTCCACTTCCCCAACTGTCCAACTGCCTCAGGAACACACTTCTAGGGAGTGTGGGTCTAACAGGCAGAAGGGCCCGAGTGAGGAACGTGGATGGCAGGCCAAAGCCACTGTGCTGAGCATTCCCCAGGCAAGTCCCAGCTGAAGGCTCTGTGCACCAGGCTCAAGCTGGAATGAGCCTGTAGCCTGGCCTCCAGTCCCAGGCTTTCCCTGGGCACTGCTAGTTTGGGACCCATCCCAGGCTCAGCCAGGCCTCCCTAGGGCCTGTGCTGGCCTAGGAAACTGCCAGCCAGCAGGACCTCGACAGAGCACAGTTCATGCGAGCAGGCCCCAGGGTGTTGCCTGTGTGTGTCTTGCACTGCTGGGAAGCTGCGGGTCCAGAGGCTGTGTGTGCACGTGGCCACTGGGGCCTGAGCACAAGACAGGCATGACCCCACTTGCAAGCAGGACTCCTGCCACCTCTTTGCTGCCTGCCACACGCCCTCGCTGCCTGCACTGTCTTCACTGCTGGCAGGCCTCTGTGTGCACAGGCCAGTCTCCGCCAAGGAAACAAGGGGCTTGCTCTCCCCTTGCTAGGAGCTCCTCCTACAGCACTCTGGACCAGGGCACACACGCCCCTGGACCAGCAGCCTGCAAGGAAGCTGCCGCTGAGCCATGCAGAAAGGCGTGCAGCACTTGGCAGGGAGCCTTCGGCTGTGGACAGCTTGCCCTCTGCCAAGCCTCGGAGGAGCTCATGGACGATGGGGCCTGCAGCGTTTTCCATGGGAGAGCACTGGGGGCCCAAATGCTCCCCTGTGCCTTCCGAGCCCCTTCCCACCCACAGGCCCTTGGCACCCACTCTGTTGCCAGAGGGAAGTCCTAAGCAGGGCTCTCGAGCTTGTGCAGCCAGAGTGCCTCCTGCTTGGAAATGGCCTCAGGAACTCATTTGAAGTGAGGCTGCTCCCATGCTTGGCAGCCAGCAGATGGTGCCATCGCTCCACCAAAAAACTCTCTGCTTTGCCTTCAGCCCTGGCTCGCCCTGCTGAGCTCTCTCTGCCTCAAGCAGAAACTCCAGTGTGCGTCCAGCCTACAGAAAGCAGAGTGCCTTTGCCTGAGCACTGCTATGCTGTGGCAGCACCCTGAAGGCCTCCCAGGGCCTTCTCTGCCCTAACCCAGTCGTGCCATTCGGCCCAGGCGGGGAGCAAAGTTCCCCCTTGGCAGGGCTCAGCGTGGGGCCTGTGTGTGGTTTCAGGGCTGGGAAAGGGCAGATCCTGAAGCTGGGTGCCCTCCTGTGAATGGGGCCTGCTGGGCAGAGCCGGCATGCCCTGGTTGGGATGTAGGAGATCTGGGGCCTTCAAGCTGCGTGCACATCCCCTCTCTGGCTGCCCCTCTGGCTGCCCCTCTTGCTTCTTCTCTGCTGCCAAGCCTCTCACACCACACGTGCGTCTCATTGGAAGGAGCAGGCTGCTTGCCATTCTTGGGCAGGGAATCTTCCCACACGCCTCGTTTCCTCGAAGGGGAGTGCACACTGACCCAGAGCCTCCAGAGGAGCTGCCGTCTCTCCAGCCACAAAGGCCTGTAGCCGAGTCCATGACAGCCTGTGGCATGGAGGGCTTCTGTGGCAGAGGGCCATGCTTCCCTGGCAGGGGCTCCTTCTCACACTGCTTTCCGTGGGGAAACACTGCGTGTGCCAAGGCTCTCCTGTGTGCACAAAATCTCTCCCCAGTGCCTGAGGTGCAGGGAATCCTCTTTGGACACAGAGCAATGTTCTGGGCAGACCTCCCATGCTGGGAGAGCCTCCACTTCCCCAACTGTCCAACTGCCTCAGGAACACACTTCTAGGGAGTGTGGGTCTAACAGGCAGAAGGGCCCGAGTGAGGAACGTGGATGGCAGGCCAAAGCCACTGTGCTGAGCATTCGCCCGGCAAGTCCCAGCTGAAGGCTCTGTGCACCAGGCTCCAGCCTGAATGAGCCTGTAGCCTGGCCTCCAGTCCCAGGCTTTCCCTGGGCACTGCTAGTTTGGGACCCATCCCAGGCTCAGCCAGGCCTCCCTAGGGCCTGTGCTGGCCTAGGCCACTGCCAGCCAGCAGGACCTCGACAGAGCACAGTTCATGCGAGCAGGCCCCAGGGTGTTGCCTGTGTGTGTCTTGCACTGCTGGGAAGCTGTGGGTCCAGAGGCTGTGTGTGCACGTGGCCACTGGGGCCTGAGCACAAGACAGGCATGACCCCACTTGCAAGCAGGACTCCTTCCACCTCTTTGCTGCCTGCCACACGCCCTCGCTGCCTGCACTGTCTTCACTGCTGGCAGGCCTCTGTGTGCACAGGCCAGTCTCCGCCAAGGAAACAAGGGGCTTGCTCTCCCCTTGCTAGGAGCTCCTCCTACAGCACTCTGGACCAGGGCACACACGCCCCTGGACCAGCAGCCTGCAAGGAAGCTGCCGCTGAGCCATGCAGAAAGGCCTGCAGCACTTGGCAGGGAGCCTTCGGCTGTGGACAGCTTGCCCTCTGCCAAGCCTCGGAGGAGCTCATGGACGATGGGGCCTGCAGCGTTTTCCATGGGAGAGCACTGGGGGCCCAAAGGCTCCCCTGTGCCTTCCGAGCCCCTTCCCACCCACAGGCCCTTGGCACCCACTCTGTTGCCAGAGGGAAGTCCTAAGCAGGGCTCTCGAGCTTGTGCAGCCAGAGTGCCTCCTGCTTGGAAATGGCCTCAGGAACTCATTTGAAGTGAGGCTGCTCCCATGCTTGGCAGCCAGCAGATGGTGCCATCGCTCCACCAAAAAACTCTCTGCTTTGCCTTCAGCCCTGGCTCGCCCTGCTGAGCTCTCTCTGCCTCAAGCAGAAACTCCAGTGTGCGTCCAGCCTACAGAAAGCAGAGTGCCTTTGCCTGAGCACTGCTATGCTGTGGCAGCACCCTGAAGGCCTCCCAGGGCCTTCTCTGCCCTAACCCAGTCGTGCCATTCGGCCCAGGCGGGGAGCAAAGTTCCCCCTTGGCAGGGCTCAGCGTGGGGCCTGTGTGTGGTTTCAGGGCTGGGAAAGGGCAGATCCTGAAGCTGGGTGCCCTCCTGTGAATGGGGCCTGCTGGGCAGAGCCGGCATGCCCTGGTTGGGATGTAGGAGATCTGGGGCCTTCAAGCTGCGTGCACATCCCCTCTCTGGCTGCCCCTCTGGCTGCCCCTCTTGCTTCTTCTCTGCTGCCAAGCCTCTCACACCACACGTGCGTCTCATTGGAAGGAGCAGGCTGCTTGCCATTCTTGGGCAGGGAATCTTCCCACACGCCTCGTTTCCTCGAAGGGGAGTGCACACTGACCCAGAGCCTCCAGAGGAGCTGCCGTCTCTCCAGCCACAAAGGCCTGTAGCCGAGTCCATGACAGCCTGTGGCATGGAGGGCTTCTGTGGCAGAGGGCCATGCTTCCCTGGCAGGGGCTCCTTCTCACACTGCTTTCCGTGGGGAAACACTGCATGTGCCAAGGCTCTCCTGTGTGCACAAAATCTCTCCCCAGTGCCTGAGGTGCAGGGAATCCTCTTTGGACACAGAGCAATGTTCTGGGCAGACCTATCATGCTGGGAGAGCCTCCACTTCCCCAACTGTCCAACTGCCTCAGGAACACACTTCTAGGGAGTGTGGGTCTAACAGGCAGAAGGGCCCGAGTGAGGAACGTGGATGGCAGGCCAAAGCCACTGTGCTGAGCATTCCCCCGGCAAGTCCCAGCTGAAGGCTCTGTGTACCAGGCTCAAGCTGGAATGAGCCTGTAGCCTGGCCTCCAGTCCCAGGCTTTCCCTGGGCACTGCTAGTTTGGGACCCATCCCAGGCTCAGCCAGGCCTCCCTAGGGCCTGTGCTGGCCTAGGAAACTGCCAGCCAGCAGGACCTCGACAGAGCACAGTTCATGCGAGCAGGCCCCAGGGTGTTGCCTGTGTGTGTCTTGCACTGCTGGGAAGCTGCGGGTCCAGAGGCTGTGTGTGCACGTGGCCACTGGGGCCTGAGCACAAGACAGGCATGACCCCACTTGCAAGCAGGACTCCTGCCACCTCTTTGCTGCCTGCCACACGCCCTCGCTGCCTGCACTGTCTTCACTGCTGGCAGGCCTCTGTGTGCACAGGCCAGTCTCCGCCAAGGAAACAAGGGGCTTGCTCTCCCCTTGCTAGGAGCTCCTCCTACAGCACTCTGGACCAGGGCACACACGCCCCTGGACCAGCAGCCTGCAAGGAAGCTGCCGCTGAGCCATGCAGAAAGGCCTGCAGCACTTGGCAGGGAGCCTTCGGCTGTGGACAGCTTGCCCTCTGCCAAGCCTCGGAGGAGCTCATGGACTATGGGTCCTGCAGCGTTTTCCATGGGAGAGCACTGGGGGCCCAAAGGCTCCCCTGTGCCTTCCGAGCCCCTTCCCACCCACAGGCCCTTGGCACCCACTCTGTTGCCAGAGGGAAGTCCTAAGCAGGGCTCTCGAGCTTGTGCAGCCAGAGTGCCTCCTGCTTGGAAATGGCCTCAGGAACTCATTTGAAGTGAGGCTGCTCCCATGCTTGGCAGCCAGCAGATGGTGCCATCGCTCCACCAAAAAACTCTCTGCTTTGCCTTCAGCCCTGGCTCGCCCTGCTGAGCTCTCTCTGCCTCAAGCAGAAACTCCAGTGTGCGTCCAGCCTACAGAAAGCAGAGTGCCTTTGCCTGAGCACTGCTATGCTGTGGCAGCACCCTGAAGGCCTCCCAGGGCCTTCTCTGCCCTAACCCAGTCGTGCCATTCGGCCCAGGCGGGAAGCAAACTTCCCCCTTGGCAGGGCTCAGCGTGGGGCCTGTGTGTGGTTTCAGGGCTGGGAAAGGGCAGATCCTGAAGCTGGGTGCCCTCCTGTGAATGGGGCCTGCTGGGCAGAGCCGGCATGCCCTGGTTGGGATGTAGGAGATCTGGGGCCTTCAAGCTGCGTGCACATCCCCTCTCTGGCTGCCCCTCTGGCTGCCCCTCTTGCTTCTTCTCTGCTGCCAAGCCTCTCACACCACACGTGCGTCTCATTGGAAGGAGCAGGCTGCTTGCCATTCTTGGGCAGGGAATCTTCCCACACGCCTCGTTTCCTCGAAGGGGAGTGCACACTGACCCAGAGCCTCCAGAGGATCTGCCGTCTCTCCAGCCACAAAGGCCTGTAGCCGAGTCCATGACAGCCTGTGGCATGGAGGGCTTCTGTGGCAGAGGGCCATGCTTCCCTGGCAGGGGCTCCTTCTCACACTGCTTTCCGTGGGGAAACACTGCGTGTGCCAAAGCTCTCCTGTGTGCACAAAATCTCTCCCCAGTGCCTGAGGTGCAGGGAATCCTCTTTGGACACAGAGCAATGTTCTGGGCAGACCTCCCATGCTGGGAGAGCCTCCACTTCCCCAACTGTCCAACTGCCTCAGGAACACACTTCTAGGGAGTGTGGGTCTAACAGGCAGAAGGGCCCGAGTGAGGAACGTGGATGGCAGGCCAAAGCCACTGTGCTGAGCATTCGCCCGGCAAGTCCCAGCTGAAGGCTCTGTGCACCAGGCTCAAGCTGGAATGAGCCTGTAGCCTGGCCTCCAGTCCCAGGCTTTCCCTGGGCACTGCTAGTTTGGGACCCATCCCAGGCTCAGCCAGGCCTCCCTAGGGCCTGTGCTGGCCTAGGAAACTGCCAGCCAGCAGGACCTCGACAGAGCACAGTTCATGCGAGCAGGCCCCAGGGTGTTGCCTGTGTGTGTCTTGCACTGCTGGGAAGCTGCGGGTCCAGAGGCTGTGTGTGCACGTGGCCACTGGGGCCTGAGCACAAGACAGGCATGACCCCACTTGCAAGCAGGACTCCTGCCACCTCTTTGCTGCCTGCCACACGCCCTCGCTGCCTGCACTGTCTTCACTGCTGGCAGGCCTCTGTGTGCACAGGCCAGTCTCCGCCAAGGAAACAAGGGGCTTGCTCTCCCCTTGCTAGGAGCTCCTCCTACAGCACTCTGGACCAGGGCACACACGCCCCTGGACCAGCAGCCTGCAAGGAAGCTGCCGCTGAGCCATGCAGAAAGGCCTGCAGCACTTGGCAGGGAGCCTTCGGCTGTGGACAGCTTGCCCTCTGCCAAGCCTCGGAGGAGCTCATGGACGATGGGGCCTGCAGCGTTTTCCATGGGAGAGCACTGGGGGCCCAAATGCTCCCCTGTGCCTTCCGAGCCCCTTCCCACCCACAGGCCCTTGGCACCCACTCTGTTGCCAGAGGGAAGTCCTAAGCAGGGCTCTCGAGCTTGTGCAGCCAGAGTGCCTCCTGCTTGGAAATGGCCTCAGGAACTCATTTGAAGTGAGGCTGCTCCCATGCTTGGCAGCCAGCAGATGGTGCCATCGCTCCACCAAAAAACTCTCTGCTTTGCCTTCAGCCCTGGCTCGCCCTGCTGAGCTCTCTCTGCCTCAAGCAGAAACTCCAGTGTGCGTCCAGCCTACAGAAAGCAGAGTGCCTTTGCCTGAGCACTGCTATGCTGTGGCAGCACCCTGAAGGCCTCCCAGGGCCTTCTCTGCCCTAACCCAGTCGTGCCATTCGGCCCAGGCGGGAAGCAAACTTCCCCCTTGGCAGGGCTCAGCGTGGGGCCTGTGTGTGGTTTCAGGGCTGGGAAAGGGCAGATCCTGAAGCTGGGTGCCCTCCTGTGAATGGGGCCTGCTGGGCAGAGCCGGCATGCCCTGGTTGGGATGTAGGAGATCTGGGGCCTTCAAGCTGCGTGCACATCCCCTCTCTGGCTGCCCCTCTGGCTGCCCCTCTTGCTTCTTCTCTGCTGCCAAGCCTCTCACACAACACGTGCGTCTCATTGGAAGGAGCAGGCTGCTTGCCATTCTTGGGCAGGGAATCTTCCCACACACCTCGTTTCCTCGAAGGGGAGTGCACACTGACCCAGAGCCTCCAGAGGAGCTGCCGTCTCTCCAGCCACAAAGGCCTATAGCTGAGTCCATGACAGCCTGTGGCATGGAGGGCTTCTGTGGCAGAGGGCCATGCTTCCCTGGCAGGGGCTCCTTCTCACACTGCTTTCCGTGGGGAAACACTGCGTGTGCCAAGGCTCTCCTGTGTGCACAAAATCTCTCCCCAGTGCCTGAGGTGCAGGGAATCCTCTTTGGACACAGAGCAATGTTCTGGGCAGACCTCCCATGCTGGGAGAGCCTCCACTTCCCCAACTGTCCAACTGCCTCAGGAACACACTTCTAGGGAGTGTGGGTCTAACAGGCAGAAGGGCCCGAGTGAGGAACGTGGATGGCAGGCCAAAGCCACTGTGCTGAGCATTCCCCCGGCAAGTCCCAGCTGAAGGCTCTGTGCACCAGGCTCAAGCTGGAATGAGCCTGTAGCCTGGCCTCCAGTCCCAGGCTTTCCCTGGGCACTGCTAGTTTGGGACCCATCCCAGGCTCAGCCAGGCCTCCCTAGGGCCTGTGCTGGCCTAGGAAACTGCCAGCCAGCAGGACCTCGACAGAGCACAGTTCATGCGAGCAGGCCCCAGGGTGTTGCCTGTGTGTGTCTTGCACTGCTGGGAAGCTGCAGGTCCAGAGGCTGTGTGTGCACGTGGCCACTGGGGCCTGAGCACAAGACAGGCATGACCCCACTTGCAAGCAGGACTCCTGCCACCTCTTTGCTGCCTGCCACACGCCCTCGCTGCCTGCACTGTCTTCACTGCTGGCAGGCCTCTGTGTGCACAGGCCAGTCTCCGCCAAGGAAACAAGGGGCTTGCTCTCCCCTTGCTAGGAGCTCCTCCTACAGCACTCTGGACCAGGGCACACACGCCCCTGGACCAGCAGCCTGCAAGGAAGCTGCCGCTGAGCCATGCAGAAAGGCCTGCAGCACTTGGCAGGGAGCCTTCGGCTGTGGACAGCTTGCCCTCTGCCAAGCCTCGGAGGAGCTCATGGACGATGGGGCCTGCAGCGTTTTCCATGGGAGAGCACTGGGGGCCCAAATGCTCCCCTGTGCCTTCCGAGCCCCTTCCCACCCACAGGCCCTTGGCACCCACTCTGTTGCCAGAGGGAAGTCCTAAGCAGGGCTCTCGAGCTTGTGCAGCCAGAGTGCCTCCTGCTTGGAAATGGCCTCAGGAACTCATTTGAAGTGAGGCTGCTCCCATGCTTGGCAGCCAGCAGATGGTGCCATCGCTCCACCAAAAAACTCTCTGCTTTGCCTTCAGCCCTGGCTCGCCCTGCTGAGCTCTCTCTGCCTCAAGCAGAAACTCCAGTGTGCGTCCAGCCTACAGAAAGCAGAGTGCCTTTGCCTGAGCACTGCTATGCTGTGGCAGCACCCTGAAGGCCTCCCAGGGCCTTCTCTGCCCTAACCCAGTCGTGCCATTCGGCCCAGGCGGGAAGCAAACTTCCCCCTTGGCAGGGCTCAGCGTGGGGCCTGTGTGTGGTTTCAGGGCTGGGAAAGGGCAGATCCTGAAGCTGGGTGCCCTCCTGTGAATGGGGCCTGCTGGGCAGAGCCGGCATGCCCTGGTTGGGATGTAGGAGATCTGGGGCCTTCAAGCTGCGTGCACATCCCCTCTCTGGCTGCCCCTCTGGCTGCCCCTCTTGCTTCTTCTCTGCTGCCAAGCCTCTCACACCACACGTGCGTCTCATTGGAAGGAGCAGGCTGCTTGCCATTCTTGGGCAGGGAATCTTCCCACACGCCTCGTTTCCTCGAAGGGGAGTGCACACTGACCCAGAGCCTCCAGAGGATCTGCCGTCTCTCCAGCCACAAAGGCCTGTAGCCGAGTCCATGACAGCCTGTGGCATGGAGGGCTTCTGTGGCAGAGGGCCATGCTTCCCTGGCAGGGGCTCCTTCTCACACTGCTTTCCGTGGGGAAACACTGCGTGTGCCAAGGCTCTCCTGTGTGCACAAAATCTCTCCCCAGTGCCTGAGGTGCAGGGAATCCTCTTTGGACACAGAGCAATGTTCTGGGCAGACCTCCCATGCTGGGAGAGCCTCCACTTCCCCAACTGTCCAACTGCCTCAGGAACACACTTCTAGGGAGTGTGGGTCTAACAGGCAGAAGGGCCCGAGTGAGGAACGTGGATGGCAGGCCAAAGCCACTGTGCTGAGCATTCCCCAGGCAAGTCCCAGCTGAAGGCTCTGTGCACCAGGCTCAAGCTGGAATGAGCCTGTAGCCTGGCCTCCAGTCCCAGGCTTTCCCTGGGCACTGCTAGTTTGGGACCCATCCCAGGCTCAGCCAGGCCTCCCTAGGGCCTGTGCTGGCCTAGGAAACTGCCAGCCAGCAGGACCTCGACAGAGCACAGTTCATGCGAGCAGGCCCCAGGGTGTTGCCTGTGTGTGTCTTGCACTGCTGGGAAGCTGCGGGTCCAGAGGATGTGTGTGCACGTGGCCACTGGGGCCTGAGCACAAGACAGGCATGACCCCACTTGCAAGCAGGACTCCTGCCACCTCTTTGCTGCCTGCCACACGCCCTCGCTGCCTGCACTGTCTTCACTGCTGGCAGGCCTCTGTGTGCACAGGCCAGTCTCCGCCAAGGAAACAAGGGGCTTGCTCTCCCCTTGCTAGGAGCTCCTCCTACAGCACTCTGGACCAGGGCACACACGCCCCTGGACCAGCAGCCTGCAAGGAAGCTGCCGCTGAGCCATGCAGAAAGGCCTGCAGCACTTGGCAGGGAGCCTTCGGCTGTGGACAGCTTGCCCTCTGCCAAGCCTCGGAGGAGCTCATGGACGATGGGGCCTGCAGCGTTTTCCATGGGAGAGCACTGGGGGCCCAAAGGCTCCCCTGTGCCTTCCGAGCCCCTTCCCACCCACAGGCCCTTGGCACCCACTCTGTTGCCAGAGGGAAGTCCTAAGCAGGGCTCTCGAGCTTGTGCAGCCAGAGTGCCTCCTGCTTGGAAATGGCCTCAGGAACTCATTTGAAGTGAGGCTGCTCCCATGCTTGGCAGCCAGCAGATGGTGCCATCGCTCCACCAAAAAACTCTCTGCTTTGCCTTCAGCCCTGGCTCGCCCTGCTGAGCTCTCTCTGCCTCAAGCAGAAACTCCAGTGTGCGTCCAGCCTACAGAAAGCAGAGTGCCTTTGCCTGAGCACTGCTATGCTGTGGCAGCACCCTGAAGGCCTCCCAGGGCCTTCTCTGCCCTAACCCAGTCGTGCCATTCGGCCCAGGCGGGAAGCAAACTTCCCCCTTGGCAGGGCTCAGCGTGGGGCCTGTGTGTGGTTTCAGGGCTGGGAAAGGGCAGATCCTGAAGCTGGGTGCCCTCCTGTGAATGGGGCCTGCTGGGCAGAGCCGGCATGCCCTGGTTGGGATGTAGGAGATCTGGGGCCTTCAAGCTGCGTGCACATCCCCTCTCTGGCTGCCCCTCTGGCTGCCCCTCTTGCTTCTTCTCTGCTGCCAAGCCTCTCACACAACACGTGCGTCTCATTGGAAGGAGCAGGCTGCTTGCCATTCTTGGGCAGGGAATCTTCCCACACGCCTCGTTTCCTCGAAGGGGAGTGCACACTGACCCAGAGCCTCCAGAGGAGCTGCCGTCTCTCCAGCCACAAAGGCCTGTAGCCGAGTCCATGACAGCCTGTGGCATGGAGGGCTTCTGTGGCAGAGGGCCATGCTTCCCTGGCAGGGGCTCCTTCTCACACTGCTTTCCGTGGGGAAACACTGCGTGTGCCAAGGCTCTCCTGTGTGCACAAAATCTCTCCCCAGTGCCTGAGGTGCAGGGAATCCTCTTTGGACACAGAGCAATGTTCTGGGCAGACCTCCCATGCTGGGAGAGCCTCCACTTCCCCAACTGTCCAACTGCCTCAGGAACACACTTCTAGGGAGTGTGGGTCTAACAGGCAGAAGGGCCCGAGTGAGGAACGTGGATGGCAGGCCAAAGCCACTGTGCTGAGCATTCCCCAGGCAAGTCCCAGCTGAAGGCTCTGTGCACCAGGCTCAAGCTGGAATGAGCCTGTAGCCTGGCCTCCAGTCCCAGGCTTTCCCTGGGCACTGCTAGTTTGGGACCCATCCCAGGCTCAGCCAGGCCTCCCTAGGGCCTGTGCTGGCCTAGGAAACTGCCAGCCAGCAGGACCTCGACAGAGCACAGTTCATGCGAGCAGGCCCCAGGGTGTTGCCTGTGTGTGTCTTGCACTGCTGGGAAGCTGCGGGTCCAGAGGATGTGTGTGCACGTGGCCACTGGGGCCTGAGCACAAGACAGGCATGACCCCACTTGCAAGCAGGACTCCTGCCACCTCTTTGCTGCCTGCCACACGCCCTCGCTGCCTGCACTGTCTTCACTGCTGGCAGGCCTCTGTGTGCACAGGCCAGTCTCCGCCAAGGAAACAAGGGGCTTGCTCTCCCCTTGCTAGGAGCTCCTCCTACAGCACTCTGGACCAGGGCACACACGCCCCTGGACCAGCAGCCTGCAAGGAAGCTGCCGCTGAGCCATGCAGAAAGGCCTGCAGCACTTGGCAGGGAGCCTTCGGCTGTGGACAGCTTGCCCTCTGCCAAGCCTCGGAGGAGCTCATGGACGATGGGGCCTGCAGCGTTTTCCATGGGAGAGCACTGGGGGCCCAAAGGCTCCCCTGTGCCTTCCGAGCCCCTTCCCACCCACAGGCCCTTGGCACCCACTCTGTTGCCAGAGGGAAGTCCTAAGCAGGGCTCTCGAGCTTGTGCAGCCAGAGTGCCTCCTGCTTGGAAATGGCCTCAGGAACTCATTTGAAGTGAGGCTGCTCCCATGCTTGGCAGCCAGCAGATGGTGCCATCGCTCCACCAAAAAACTCTCTGCTTTGCCTTCAGCCCTGGCTCGCCCTGCTGAGCTCTCTCTGCCTCAAGCAGAAACTCCAGTGTGCGTCCAGCCTACAGAAAGCAGAGTGCCTTTGCCTGAGCACTGCTATGCTGTGGCAGCACCCTGAAGGCCTCCCAGGGCCTTCTCTGCCCTAACCCAGTCGTGCCATTCGGCCCAGGCGGGAAGCAAACTTCCCCCTTGGCAGGGCTCAGCGTGGGGCCTGTGTGTGGTTTCAGGGCTGGGAAAGGGCAGATCCTGAAGCTGGGTGCCCTCCTGTGAATGGGGCCTGCTGGGCAGAGCCGGCATGCCCTGGTTGGGATGTAGGAGATCTGGGGCCTTCAAGCTGCGTGCACATCCCCTCTCTGGCTGCCCCTCTGGCTGCCCCTCTTGCTTCTTCTCTGCTGCCAAGCCTCTCACACCACACGTGCGTCTCATTGGAAGGAGCAGGCTGCTTGCCATTCTTGGGCAGGGAATCTTCCCACACGCCTCGTTTCCTCGAAGGGGAGTGCACACTGACCCAGAGCCTCCAGAGGAGCTGCCGTCTCTCCAGCCACAAAGGCCTGTAGCCGAGTCCATGACAGCCTGTGGCATGGAGGGCTTCTGTGGCAGAGGGCCATGCTTCCCTGGCAGGGGCTCCTTCTCACACTGCTTTCCGTGGGGAAACACTGCGTGTGCCAAGGCTCTCCTGTGTGCACAAAATCTCTCCCCAGTGCCTGAGGTGCAGGGAATCCTCTTTGGACACAGAGCAATGTTCTGGGCAGACCTATCATGCTGGGAGAGCCTCCACTTCCCCAACTGTCCAACTGCCTCAGGAACACACTTCTAGGGAGTGTGGGTCTAACAGGCAGAAGGGCCCGAGTGAGGAACGTGGATGGCAGGCCAAAGCCACTGTGCTGAGCATTCGCCCGGCAAGTCCCAGCTGAAGGCTCTGTGCACCAGGCTCAAGCCTGAATGAGCCTGTAGCCTGGCCTCCAGCCCCAGGCTTTCCCTGGGCACTGCTAGTTTGGGACCCATCCCAGGCTCAGCCAGGCCTCCCTAGGGCCTGTGCTGGCCTAGGCCACTGCCAGCCAGCAGCACCTCGACAGAGCACAGTTCATGCGAGCAGGCCCCAGGGTGTTGCCTGTGTGTGTCTTGCACTGCTGGGAAGCTGTGGGTCCAGAGGCTGTGTGTGCACGTGGCCACTGGGGCCTGAGCACAAGACAGGCATGACCCCACTTGCAAGCAGGACTCCTGCCACCTCTTTGCTGCCTGCCACACGCCCTCGCTGCCTGCACTGTCTTCACTGCTGGCAGGCCTCTGTGTGCACAGGCCAGTCTCCGCCAAGGAAACAAGGGGCTTGCTCTCCCCTTGCTAGGAGCTCCTCCTACAGCACTCTGGACCAGGGCACACACGCCCCTGGACCAGCAGCCTGCAAGGAAGCTGCCGCTGAGCCATGCAGAAAGGCCTGCAGCACTTGGCAGGGAGCCTTCGGCTGTGGACAGCTTGCCCTCTGCCAAGCCTCGGAGGAGCTCATGGACGATGGGGCCTGCAGCGTTTTCCATGGGAGAGCACTGGGGGCCCAAAGGCTCCCCTGTGCCTTCCGAGCCCCTTCCCACCCACAGGCCCTTGGCACCCACTCTGTTGCCAGAGGGAAGTCCTAAGCAGGGCTCTCGAGCTTGTGCAGCCAGAGTGCCTCCTGCTTGGAAATGGCCTCAGGAACTCATTTGAAGTGAGGCTGCTCCCATGCTTGGCAGCCAGCAGATGGTGCCATCGCTCCACCAAAAAACTCTCTGCTTTGCCTTCAGCCCTGGCTCGCCCTGCTGAGCTCTCTCTGCCTCAAGCAGAAACTCCAGTGTGCGTCCAGCCTACAGAAAGCAGAGTGCCTTTGCCTGAGCACTGCTATGCTGTGGCAGCACCCTGAAGGCCTCCCAGGGCCTTCTCTGCCCTAACCCAGTCGTGCCATTCGGCCCAGGCGGGAAGCAAACTTCCCCCTTGGCAGGGCTCAGCGTGGGGCCTGTGTGTGGTTTCAGGGCTGGGAAAGGGCAGATCCTGAAGCTGGGTGCCCTCCTGTGAATGGGGCCTGCTGGGCAGAGCCGGCATGCCCTGGTTGGGATGTAGGAGATCTGGGGCCTTCAAGCTGCGTGCACATCCCCTCTCTGGCTGCCCCTCTGGCTGCCCCTCTTGCTTCTTCTCTGCTGCCAAGCCTCTCACACCACACGTGCGTCTCATTGGAAGGAGCAGGCTGCTTGCCATTCTTGGGCAGGGAATCTTCCCACACGCCTCGTTTCCTCGAAGGGGAGTGCACACTGACCCAGAGCCTCCAGAGGAGCTGCCGTCTCTCCAGCCACAAAGGCCTGTAGCCGAGTCCATGACAGCCTGTGGCATGGAGGGCTTCTGTGGCAGAGGGCCATGCTTCCCTGGCAGGGGCTCCTTCTCACACTGCTTTCCGTGGGGAAACACTGCGTGTGCCAAGGCTCTCCTGTGTGCACAAAATCTCTCCCCAGTGCCTGAGGTGCAGGGAATCCTCTTTGGACACAGAGCAATGTTCTGGGCAGACCTATCATGCTGGGAGAGCCTCCACTTCCCCAACTGTCCAACTGCCTCAGGAACACACTTCTAGGGAGTGTGGGTCTAACAGGCAGAAGGGCCCGAGTGAGGAACGTGGATGGCAGGCCAAAGCCACTGTGCTGAGCATTCGCCCGGCAAGTCCCAGCTGAAGGCTCTGTGCACCAGGCTCAAGCCTGAATGAGCCTGTAGCCTGGCCTCCAGCCCCAGGCTTTCCCTGGGCACTGCTAGTTTGGGACCCATCCCAGGCTCAGCCAGGCCTCCCTAGGGCCTGTGCTGGCCTAGGCCACTGCCAGCCAGCAGCACCTCGACAGAGCACAGTTCATGCGAGCAGGCCCCAGGGTGTTGCCTGTGTGTGTCTTGCACTGCTGGGAAGCTGTGGGTCCAGAGGCTGTGTGTGCACGTGGCCACTGGGGCCTGAGCACAAGACAGGCATGACCCCACTTGCAAGCAGGACTCCTGCCACCTCTTTGCTGCCTGCCACACGCCCTCGCTGCCTGCACTGTCTTCACTGCTGGCAGGCCTCTGTGTGCACAGGCCAGTCTCCGCCAAGGAAACAAGGGGCTTGCTCTCCCCTTGCTAGGAGCTCCTCCTACAGCACTCTGGACCAGGGCACACACGCCCCTGGACCAGCAGCCTGCAAGGAAGCTGCCGCTGAGCCATGCAGAAAGGCCTGCAGCACTTGGCAGGGAGCCTTCGGCTGTGGACAGCTTGCCCTCTGCCAAGCCTCGGAGGAGCTCATGGACGATGGGGCCTGCAGCGTTTTCCATGGGAGAGCACTGGGGGCCCAAAGGCTCCCCTGTGCCTTCCGAGCCCCTTCCCACCCACAGGCCCTTGGCACCCACTCTGTTGCCAGAGGGAAGTCCTAAGCAGGGCTCTCGAGCTTGTGCAGCCAGAGTGCCTCCTGCTTGGAAATGGCCTCAGGAACTCATTTGAAGTGAGGCTGCTCCCATGCTTGGCAGCCAGCAGATGGTGCCATCGCTCCACCAAAAAACTCTCTGCTTTGCCTTCAGCCCTGGCTCGCCCTGCTGAGCTCTCTCTGCCTCAAGCAGAAACTCCAGTGTGCGTCCAGCCTACAGAAAGCAGAGTGCCTTTGCCTGAGCACTGCTATGCTGTGGCAGCACCCTGAAGGCCTCCCAGGGCCTTCTCTGCCCTAACCCAGTCGTGCCATTCGGCCCAGGCGGGGAGCAAAGTTCCCCCTTGGCAGGGCTCAGCGTGGGGCCTGTGTGTGGTTTCAGGGCTGGGAAAGGGCAGATCCTGAAGCTGGGTGCCCTCCTGTGAATGGGGCCTGCTGGGCAGAGCCGGCATGCCCTGGTTGGGATGTAGGAGATCTGGGGCCTTCAAGCTGCGTGCACATCCCCTCTCTGGCTGCCCCTCTGGCTGCCCCTCTTGCTTCTTCTCTGCTGCCAAGCCTCTCACACCACACGTGCGTCTCATTGGAAGGAGCAGGCTGCTTGCCATTCTTGGGCAGGGAATCTTCCCACACACCTCGTTTCCTCGAAGGGGAGTGCACACTGACCCAGAGCCTCCAGAGGAGCTGCCGTCTCTCCAGCCACAAAGGCCTATAGCTGAGTCTATGACAGCCTGTGGCATGGAGGGCTTCTGTGGCAGAGGGCCATGCTTCCCTGGCAGGGGCTCCTTCTCACACTGCTTTCCGTGGGGAAACACTGCATGTGCCAAGGCTCTCCTGTGTGCACAAAATCTCTCCCCAGTGCCTGAGGTGCAGGGAATCCTCTTTGGACACAGAGCAATGTTCTGGGCAGACCTCCCATGCTGGGAGAGCCTCCACTTCCCCAACTGTCCAACTGCCTCAGGAACACACTTCTAGGGAGTGTGGGTCTAACAGGCAGAAGGGCCCGAGTGAGGAACGTGGATGGCAGGCCAAAGCCACTGTGCTGAGCATTCCCCCGGCAAGTCCCAGCTGAAGGCTCTGTGCACCAGGCTCAAGCTGGAATGAGCCTGTAGCCTGGCCTCCAGTCCCAGGCTTTCCCTGGGCACTGCTAGTTTGGGACCCATCCCAGGCTCAGCCAGGCCTCCCTAGGGCCTGTGCTGGCCTAGGAAACTGCCAGCCAGCAGGACCTCGACAGAGCACAGTTCATGCGAGCAGGCCCCAGGGTGTTGCCTGTGTGTGTCTTGCACTGCTGGGAAGCTGCGGGTCCAGAGGCTGTGTGTGCACGTGGCCACTGGGGCCTGAGCACAAGACAGGCATGACCCCACTTGCAAGCAGGACTCCTGCCACCTCTTTGCTGCCTGCCACACGCCCTCGCTGCCTGCACTGTCTTCACTGCTGGCAGGCCTCTGTGTGCACAGGCCAGTCTCCGCCAAGGAAACAAGGGGCTTGCTCTCCCCTTGCTAGGAGCTCCTCCTACAGCACTCTGGACCAGGGCACACACGCCCCTGGACCAGCAGCCTGCAAGGAAGCTGCCGCTGAGCCATGCAGAAAGGCCTGCAGCACTTGGCAGGGAGCCTTCGGCTGTGGACAGCTTGCCCTCTGCCAAGCCTCGGAGGAGCTCATGGACGATGGGGCCTGCAGCGTTTTCCATGGGAGAGCACTGGGGGCCCAAATGCTCCCCTGTGCCTTCCGAGCCCCTTCCCACCCACAGGCCCTTGGCACCCACTCTGTTGCCAGAGGGAAGTCCTAAGCAGGGCTCTCGAGCTTGTGCAGCCAGAGTGCCTCCTGCTTGGAAATGGCCTCAGAAACTCATTTGAAGTGAGGCTGCTCCCATGCTTGGCAGCCAGCAGATGGTGCCATCGCTCCACCAAAAAACTCTCTGCTTTGCCTTCAGCCCTGGCTCGCCCTGCTGAGCTCTCTCTGCCTCAAGCAGAAACTCCAGTGTGCGTCCAGCCTACAGAAAGCAGAGTGCCTTTGCCTGAGCACTGCTATGCTGTGGCAGCACCCTGAAGGCCTCCCAGGGCCTTCTCTGCCCTAACCCAGTCGTGCCATTCGGCCCAGGCGGGAAGCAAACTTCCCCCTTGGCAGGGCTCAGCGTGGGGCCTGTGTGTGGTTTCAGGGCTGGGAAAGGGCAGATCCTGAAGCTGGGTGCCCTCCTGTGAATGGGGCCTGCTGGGCAGAGCCGGCATGCCCTGGTTGGGATGTAGGAGATCTGGGGCCTTCAAGCTGCGTGCACATCCCCTCTCTGGCTGCCCCTCTGGCTGCCCCTCTTGCTTCTTCTCTGCTGCCAAGCCTCTCACACCACACGTGCGTCTCATTGGAAGGAGCAGGCTGCTTGCCATTCTTGGGCAGGGAATCTTCCCACACACCTCGTTTCCTCGAAGGGGAGTGCACACTGACCCAGAGCCTCCAGAGGAGCTGCCGTCTCTCCAGCCACAAAGGCCTATAGCTGAGTCCATGACAGCCTGTGGCATGGAGGGCTTCTGTGGCAGAGGGCCATGCTTCCCTGGCAGGGGCTCCTTCTCACACTGCTTTCCGTGGGGAAACACTGCATGTGCCAAGGCTCTCCTGTGTGCACAAAATCTCTCCCCAGTGCCTGAGGTGCAGGGAATCCTCTTTGGACACAGAGCAATGTTCTGGGCAGACCTCCCATGCTGGGAGAGCCTCCACTTCCCCAACTGTCCAACTGCCTCAGGAACACACTTCTAGGGAGTGTGGGTCTAACAGGCAGAAGGGCCCGAGTGAGGAACGTGGATGGCAGGCCAAAGCCACTGTGCTGAGCATTCCCCCGGCAAGTCCCAGCTGAAGGCTCTGTGCACCAGGCTCAAGCTGGAATGAGCCTGTAGCCTGGCCTCCAGTCCCAGGCTTTCCCTGGGCACTGCTAGTTTGGGACCCATCCCAGGCTCAGCCAGGCCTCCCTAGGGCCTGTGCTGGCCTAGGAAACTGCCAGCCAGCAGGACCTCGACAGAGCACAGTTCATGCGAGCAGGCCCCAGGGTGTTGCCTGTGTGTGTCTTGCACTGCTGGGAAGCTGCGGGTCCAGAGGCTGTGTGTGCACGTGGCCACTGGGGCCTGAGCACAAGACAGGCATGACCCCACTTGCAAGCAGGACTCCTGCCACCTCTTTGCTGCCTGCCACACGCCCTCGCTGCCTGCACTGTCTTCACTGCTGGCAGGCCTCTGTGTGCACAGGCCAGTCTCCGCCAAGGAAACAAGGGGCTTGCTCTCCCCTTGCTAGGAGCTCCTCCTACAGCACTCTGGACCAGGGCACACACGCCCCTGGACCAGCAGCCTGCAAGGAAGCTGCCGCTGAGCCATGCAGAAAGGCCTGCAGCACTTGGCAGGGAGCCTTCGGCTGTGGACAGCTTGCCCTCTGCCAAGCCTCGGAGGAGCTCATGGACTATGGGTCCTGCAGCGTTTTCCATGGGAGAGCACTGGGGGCCCAAAGGCTCCCCTGTGCCTTCCGAGCCCCTTCCCACCCACAGGCCCTTGGCACCCACTCTGTTGCCAGAGGGAAGTCCTAAGCAGGGCTCTCGAGCTTGTGCAGCCAGAGTGCCTCCTGCTTGGAAATGGCCTCAGGAACTCATTTGAAGTGAGGCTGCTCCCATGCTTGGCAGCCAGCAGATGGTGCCATCGCTCCACCAAAAAACTCTCTGCTTTGCCTTCAGCCCTGGCTCGCCCTGCTGAGCTCTCTCTGCCTCAAGCAGAAACTCCAGTGTGCGTCCAGCCTACAGAAAGCAGAGTGCCTTTGCCTGAGCACTGCTATGCTGTGGCAGCACCCTGAAGGCCTCCCAGGGCCTTCTCTGCCCTAACCCAGTCGTGCCATTCGGCCCAGGCGGGAAGCAAACTTCCCCCTTGGCAGGGCTCAGCGTGGGGCCTGTGTGTGGTTTCAGGGCTGGGAAAGGGCAGATCCTGAAGCTGGGTGCCCTCCTGTGAATGGGGCCTGCTGGGCAGAGCCGGCATGCCCTGGTTGGGATGTAGGAGATCTGGGGCCTTCAAGCTGCGTGCACATCCCCTCTCTGGCTGCCCCTCTGGCTGCCCCTCTTGCTTCTTCTCTGCTGCCAAGCCTCTCACACCACACGTGCGTCTCATTGGAAGGAGCAGGCTGCTTGCCATTCTTGGGCAGGGAATCTTCCCACACGCCTCGTTTCCTCGAAGGGGAGTGCACACTGACCCAGAGCCTCCAGAGGAGCTGCCGTCTCTCCAGCCACAAAGGCCTGTAGCCGAGTCCATGACAGCCTGTGGCATGGAGGGCTTCTGTGGCAGAGGGCCATGCTTCCCTGGCAGGGGCTCCTTCTCACACTGCTTTCCGTGGGGAAACACTGCGTGTGCCAAAGCTCTCCTGTGTGCACAAAATCTCTCCCCAGTGCCTGAGGTGCAGGGAATCCTCTTTGGACACAGAGCAATGTTCTGGGCAGACCTCCCATGCTGGGAGAGCCTCCACTTCCCCAACTGTCCAACTGCCTCAGGAACACACTTCTAGGGAGTGTGGGTCTAACAGGCAGAAGGGCCCGAGTGAGGAACGTGGATGGCAGGCCAAAGCCACTGTGCTGAGCATTCGCCCGGCAAGTCCCAGCTGAAGGCTCTGTGCACCAGGCTCCAGCCTGAATGAGCCTGTAGCCTGGCCTCCAGTCCCAGGCTTTCCCTGGGCACTGCTAGTTTGGGACCCATCCCAGGCTCAGCCAGGCCTCCCTAGGGCCTGTGCTGGCCTAGGCCACTGCCAGCCAGCAGCACCTCGACAGAGCACAGTTCATGCGAGCAGGCCCCAGGGTGTTGCCTGTGTGTGTCTTGCACTGCTGGGAAGCTGCGGGTCCAGAGGCTGTGTGTGCACGTGGCCACTGGGGCCTGAGCACAAGACAGGCATGACCCCACTTGCAAGCAGGACTCCTGCCACCTCTTTGCTGCCTGCCACACGCCCTCGCTGCCTGCACTGTCTTCACTGCTGGCAGGCCTCTGTGTGCACAGGCCAGTCTCCGCCAAGGAAACAAGGGGCTTGCTCTCCCCTTGCTAGGAGCTCCTCCTACAGCACTCTGGACCAGGGCACACACGCCCCTGGACCAGCAGCCTGCAAGGAAGCTGCCGCTGAGCCATGCAGAAAGGCCTGCAGCACTTGGCAGGGAGCCTTCGGCTGTGGACAGCTTGCCCTCTGCCAAGCCTCGGAGGAGCTCATGGACGATGGGGCCTGCAGCGTTTTCCATGGGAGAGCACTGGGGGCCCAAAGGCTCCCCTGTGCCTTCCGAGCCCCTTCCCACCCACAGGCCCTTGGCACCCACTCTGTTGCCAGAGGGAAGTCCTAAGCAGGGCTCTCGAGCTTGTGCAGCCAGAGTGCCTCCTGCTTGGAAATGGCCTCAGAAACTCATTTGAAGTGAGGCTGCTCCCATGCTTGGCAGCCAGCAGATGGTGCCATCGCTCCACCAAAAAACTCTCTGCTTTGCCTTCAGCCCTGGCTCGCCCTGCTGAGCTCTCTCTGCCTCAAGCAGAAACTCCAGTGTGCGTCCAGCCTACAGAAAGCAGAGTGCCTTTGCCTGAGCACTGCTATGCTGTGGCAGCACCCTGAAGGCCTCCCAGGGCCTTCTCTGCCCTAACCCAGTCGTGCCATTCGGCCCAGGCGGGGAGCAAAGTTCCCCCTTGGCAGGGCTCAGCGTGGGGCCTGTGTGTGGTTTCAGGGCTGGGAAAGGGCAGATCCTGAAGCTGGGTGCCCTCCTGTGAATGGGGCCTGCTGGGCAGAGCCGGCATGCCCTGGTTGGGATGTAGGAGATCTGGGGCCTTCAAGCTGCGTGCACATCCCCTCTCTGGCTGCCCCTCTGGCTGCCCCTCTTGCTTCTTCTCTGCTGCCAAGCCTCTCACACAACACGTGCGTCTCATTGGAAGGAGCAGGCTGCTTGCCATTCTTGGGCACGGAATCTTCCCACACGCCTCGTTTCCTCGAAGGGGAGTGCACACTGACCCAGAGCCTCCAGAGGATCTGCCGTCTCTCCAGCCACAAAGGCCTGTAGCCGAGTCCATGACAGCCTGTGGCATGGAGGGCTTCTGTGGCAGAGGGCCATGCTTCCCTGGCAGGGGCTCCTTCTCACACTGCTTTCCGTGGGGAAACACTGCGTGTGCCAAGGCTCTCCTGTGTGCACAAAATCTCTCCCCAGTGCCTGAGGTGCAGGGAATCCTCTTTGGACACAGAGCAATGTTCTGGGCAGACCTCCCATGCTGGGAGAGCCTCCACTTCCCCAACTGTCCAACTGCCTCAGGAACACACTTCTAGGGAGTGTGGGTCTAACAGGCAGAAGGGCCCGAGTGAGGAACGTGGATGGCAGGCCAAAGCCACTGTGCTGAGCATTCCCCCGGCAAGTCCCAGCTGAAGGCTCTGTGCACCAGGCTCAAGCTGGAATGAGCCTGTAGCCTGGCCTCCAGTCCCAGGCTTTCCCTGGGCACTGCTAGTTTGGGACCCATCCCAGGCTCAGCCAGGCCTCCCTAGGGCCTGTGCTGGCCTAGGAAACTGCCAGCCAGCAGGACCTCGACAGAGCACAGTTCATGCGAGCAGGCCCCAGGGTGTTGCCTGTGTGTGTCTTGCACTGCTGGGAAGCTGCGGGTCCAGAGGATGTGTGTGCACGTGGCCACTGGGGCCTGAGCACAAGACAGGCATGACTCCACTTGCAAGCAGGACTCCTGCCACCTCTTTGCTGCCTGCCACACGCCCTCGCTGCCTGCACTGTCTTCACTGCTGGCAGGCCTCTGTGTGCACAGGCCAGTCTCCGCCAAGGAAACAAGGGGCTTGCTCTCCCCTTGCTAGGAGCTCCTCCTACAGCACTCTGGACCAGGGCACACACGCCCCTGGACCAGCAGCCTGCAAGGAAGCTGCCGCTGAGCCATGCAGAAAGGCCTGCAGCACTTGGCAGGGAGCCTTCGGCTGTGGACAGCTTGCCCTCTGCCAAGCCTCGGAGGAGCTCATGGACGATGGGGCCTGCAGCGTTTTCCATGGGAGAGCACTGGGGGCCCAAATGCTCCCCTGTGCCTTCCGAGCCCCTTCCCACCCACAGGCCCTTGGCACCCACTCTGTTGCCAGAGGGAAGTCCTAAGCAGGGCTCTCGAGCTTGTGCAGCCAGAGTGCCTCCTGCTTGGAAATGGCCTCAGGAACTCATTTGAAGTGAGGCTGCTCCCATGCTTGGCAGCCAGCAGATGGTGCCATCGCTCCACCAAAAAACTCTCTGCTTTGCCTTCAGCCCTGGCTCGCCCTGCTGAGCTCTCTCTGCCTCAAGCAGAAACTCCAGTGTGCGTCCAGCCTACAGAAAGCAGAGTGCCTTTGCCTGAGCACTGCTATGCTGTGGCAGCACCCTGAAGGCCTCCCAGGGCCTTCTCTGCCCTAACCCAGTCGTGCCATTCGGCCCAGGCGGGAAGCAAACTTCCCCCTTGGCAGGGCTCAGCGTGGGGCCTGTGTGTGGTTTCAGGGCTGGGAAAGGGCAGATCCTGAAGCTGGGTGCCCTCCTGTGAATGGGGCCTGCTGGGCAGAGCCGGCATGCCCTGGTTGGGATGTAGGAGATCTGGGGCCTTCAAGCTGCGTGCACATCCCCTCTCTGGCTGCCCCTCTGGCTGCCCCTCTTGCTTCTTCTCTGCTGCCAAGCCTCTCACACAACACGTGCGTCTCATTGGAAGGAGCAGGCTGCTTGCCATTCTTGGGCAGGGAATCTTCCCACACGCCTCGTTTCCTCGAAGGGGAGTGCACACTGACCCAGAGCCTCCAGAGGAGCTGCCGTCTCTCCAGCCACAAAGGCCTGTAGCCGAGTCCATGACAGCCTGTGGCATGGAGGGCTTCTGTGGCAGAGGGCCATGCTTCCCTGGCAGGGGCTCCTTCTCACACTGCTTTCCGTGGGGAAACACTGCGTGTGCCAAGGCTCTCCTGTGTGCACAAAATCTCTCCCCAGTGCCTGAGGTGCAGGGAATCCTCTTTGGACACAGAGCAATGTTCTGGGCAGACCTCCCATGCTGGGAGAGCCTCCACTTCCCCAACTGTCCAACTGCCTCAGGAACACACTTCTAGGGAGTGTGGGTCTAACAGGCAGAAGGGCCCGAGTGAGGAACGTGGATGGCAGGCCAAAGCCACTGTGCTGAGCATTCCCCAGGCAAGTCCCAGCTGAAGGCTCTGTGCACCAGGCTCAAGCTGGAATGAGCCTGTAGCCTGGCCTCCAGCCCCAGGCTTTCCCTGGGCACTGCTAGTTTGGGACCCATCCCAGGCTCAGCCAGGCCTCCCTAGGGCCTGTGCTGGCCTAGGCCACTGCCAGCCAGCAGCACCTCGACAGAGCACAGTTCATGCGAGCAGGCCCCAGGGTGTTGCCTGTGTGTGTCTTGCACTGCTGGGAAGCTGTGGGTCCAGAGGCTGTGTGTGCACGTGGCCACTGGGGCCTGAGCACAAGACAGGCATGACCCCACTTGCAAGCAGGACTCCTGCCACCTCTTTGCTGCCTGCCACACGCCCTCGCTGCCTGCACTGTCTTCACTGCTGGCAGGCCTCTGTGTGCACAGGCCAGTCTCCGCCAAGGAAACAAGGGGCTTGCTCTCCCCTTGCTAGGAGCTCCTCCTACAGCACTCTGGACCAGGGCACACACGCCCCTGGACCAGCAGCCTGCAAGGAAGCTGCCGCTGAGCCATGCAGAAAGGCCTGCAGCACTTGGCAGGGAGCCTTCGGCTGTGGACAGCTTGCCCTCTGCCAAGCCTCGGAGGAGCTCATGGACGATGGGGCCTGCAGCGTTTTCCATGGGAGAGCACTGGGGGCCCAAAGGCTCCCCTGTGCCTTCCGAGCCCCTTCCCACCCACAGGCCCTTGGCACCCACTCTGTTGCCAGAGGGAAGTCCTAAGCAGGGCTCTCGAGCTTGTGCAGCCAGAGTGCCTCCTGCTTGGAAATGGCCTCAGGAACTCATTTGAAGTGAGGCTGCTCCCATGCTTGGCAGCCAGCAGATGGTGCCATCGCTCCACCAAAAAACTCTCTGCTTTGCCTTCAGCCCTGGCTCGCCCTGCTGAGCTCTCTCTGCCTCAAGCAGAAACTCCAGTGTGCGTCCAGCCTACAGAAAGCAGAGTGCCTTTGCCTGAGCACTGCTATGCTGTGGCAGCACCCTGAAGGCCTCCCAGGGCCTTCTCTGCCCTAACCCAGTCGTGCCATTCGGCCCAGGCGGGGAGCAAAGTTCCCCCTTGGCAGGGCTCAGCGTGGGGCCTGTGTGTGGTTTCAGGGCTGGGAAAGGGCAGATCCTGAAGCTGGGTGCCCTCCTGTGAATGGGGCCTGCTGGGCAGAGCCGGCATGCCCTGGTTGGGATGTAGGAGATCTGGGGCCTTCAAGCTGCGTGCACATCCCCTCTCTGGCTGCCCCTCTGGCTGCCCCTCTTGCTTCTTCTCTGCTGCCAAGCCTCTCACACAACACGTGCGTCTCATTGGAAGGAGCAGGCTGCTTGCCATTCTTGGGCACGGAATCTTCCCACACGCCTCGTTTCCTCGAAGGGGAGTGCACACTGACCCAGAGCCTCCAGAGGATCTGCCGTCTCTCCAGCCACAAAGGCCTGTAGCCGAGTCCATGACAGCCTGTGGCATGGAGGGCTTCTGTGGCAGAGGGCCATGCTTCCCTGGCAGGGGCTCCTTCTCACACTGCTTTCCGTGGGGAAACACTGCGTGTGCCAAGGCTCTCCTGTGTGCACAAAATCTCTCCCCAGTGCCTGAGGTGCAGGGAATCCTCTTTGGACACAGAGCAATGTTCTGGGCAGACCTCCCATGCTGGGAGAGCCTCCACTTCCCCAACTGTCCAACTGCCTCAGGAACACACTTCTAGGGAGTGTGGGTCTAACAGGCAGAAGGGCCCGAGTGAGGAACGTGGATGGCAGGCCAAAGCCACTGTGCTGAGCATTCCCCCGGCAAGTCCCAGCTGAAGGCTCTGTGCACCAGGCTCAAGCTGGAATGAGCCTGTAGCCTGGCCTCCAGTCCCAGGCTTTCCCTGGGCACTGCTAGTTTGGGACCCATCCCAGGCTCAGCCAGGCCTCCCTAGGGCCTGTGCTGGCCTAGGAAACTGCCAGCCAGCAGGACCTCGACAGAGCACAGTTCATGTGAGCAGGCCCCAGGGTGTTGCCTGTGTGTGTCTTGCACTGCTGGGAAGCTGCGGGTCCAGAGGATGTGTGTGCACGTGGCCACTGGGGCCTGAGCACAAGACAGGCATGACTCCACTTGCAAGCAGGACTCCTGCCACCTCTTTGCTGCCTGCCACACGCCCTCGCTGCCTGCACTGTCTTCACTGCTGGCAGGCCTCTGTGTGCACAGGCCAGTCTCCGCCAAGGAAACAAGGGGCTTGCTCTCCCCTTGCTAGGAGCTCCTCCTACAGCACTCTGGACCAGGGCACACACGCCCCTGGACCAGCAGCCTGCAAGGAAGCTGCCGCTGAGCCATGCAGAAAGGCCTGCAGCACTTGGCAGGGAGCCTTCGGCTGTGGACAGCTTGCCCTCTGCCAAGCCTCGGAGGAGCTCATGGACGATGGGGCCTGCAGCGTTTTCCATGGGAGAGCACTGGGGGCCCAAAGGCTCCCCTGTGCCTTCCGAGCCCCTTCCCACCCACAGGCCCTTGGCACCCACTCTGTTGCCAGAGGGAAGTCCTAAGCAGGGCTCTCGAGCTTGTGCAGCCAGAGTGCCTCCTGCTTGGAAATGGCCTCAGGAACTCATTTGAAGTGAGGCTGCTCCCATGCTTGGCAGCCAGCAGATGGTGCCATCGCTCCACCAAAAAACTCTCTGCTTTGCCTTCAGCCCTGGCTCGCCCTGCTGAGCTCTCTCTGCCTCAAGCAGAAACTCCAGTGTGCGTCCAGCCTACAGAAAGCAGAGTGCCTTTGCCTGAGCACTGCTATGCTGTGGCAGCACCCTGAAGGCCTCCCAGGGCCTTCTCTGCCCTAACCCAGTCGTGCCATTCGGCCCAGGCGGGAAGCAAACTTCCCCCTTGGCAGGGCTCAGCGTGGGGCCTGTGTGTGGTTTCAGGGCTGGGAAAGGGCAGATCCTGAAGCTGGGTGCCCTCCTGTGAATGGGGCCTGCTGGGCAGAGCCGGCATGCCCTGGTTGGGATGTAGGAGATCTGGGGCCTTCAAGCTGCGTGCACATCCCCTCTCTGGCTGCCCCTCTGGCTGCCCCTCTTGCTTCTTCTCTGCTGCCAAGCCTCTCACACAACACGTGCGTCTCATTGGAAGGAGCAGGCTGCTTGCCATTCTTGGGCAGGGAATCTTCCCACACGCCTCGTTTCCTCGAAGGGGAGTGCACACTGACCCAGAGCCTCCAGAGGAGCTGCCGTCTCTCCAGCCACAAAGGCCTGTAGCCGAGTCCATGACAGCCTGTGGCATGGAGGGCTTCTGTGGCAGAGGGCCATGCTTCCCTGGCAGGGGCTCCTTCTCACACTGCTTTCCGTGGGGAAACACTGCGTGTGCCAAGGCTCTCCTGTGTGCACAAAATCTCTCCCCAGTGCCTGAGGTGCAGGGAATCCTCTTTGGACACAGAGCAATGTTCTGGGCAGACCTCCCATGCTGGGAGAGCCTCCACTTCCCCAACTGTCCAACTGCCTCAGGAACACACTTCTAGGGAGTGTGGGTCTAACAGGCAGAAGGGCCCGAGTGAGGAACGTGGATGGCAGGCCAAAGCCACTGTGCTGAGCATTCCCCAGGCAAGTCCCAGCTGAAGGCTCTGTGCACCAGGCTCAAGCTGGAATGAGCCTGTAGCCTGGCCTCCAGCCCCAGGCTTTCCCTGGGCACTGCTAGTTTGGGACCCATCCCAGGCTCAGCCAGGCCTCCCTAGGGCCTGTGCTGGCCTAGGCCACTGCCAGCCAGCAGCACCTCGACAGAGCACAGTTCATGCGAGCAGGCCCCAGGGTGTTGCCTGTGTGTGTCTTGCACTGCTGGGAAGCTGTGGGTCCAGAGGCTGTGTGTGCACGTGGCCACTGGGGCCTGAGCACAAGACAGGCATGACCCCACTTGCAAGCAGGACTCCTGCCACCTCTTTGCTGCCTGCCACACGCCCTCGCTGCCTGCACTGTCTTCACTGCTGGCAGGCCTCTGTGTGCACAGGCCAGTCTCCGCCAAGGAAACAAGGGGCTTGCTCTCCCCTTGCTAGGAGCTCCTCCTACAGCACTCTGGACCAGGGCACACACGCCCCTGGACCAGCAGCCTGCAAGGAAGCTGCCGCTGAGCCATGCAGAAAGGCCTGCAGCACTTGGCAGGGAGCCTTCGGCTGTGGACAGCTTGCCCTCTGCCAAGCCTCGGAGGAGCTCATGGACGATGGGGCCTGCAGCGTTTTCCATGGGAGAGCACTGGGGGCCCAAAGGCTCCCCTGTGCCTTCCGAGCCCCTTCCCACCCACAGGCCCTTGGCACCCACTCTGTTGCCAGAGGGAAGTCCTAAGCAGGGCTCTCGAGCTTGTGCAGCCAGAGTGCCTCCTGCTTGGAAATGGCCTCAGGAACTCATTTGAAGTGAGGCTGCTCCCATGCTTGTCAGCCAGCAGATGGTGCCATCGCTCCACCAAAAAACTCTCTGCTTTGCCTTCAGCCCTGGCTCGCCCTGCTGAGCTCTCTCTGCCTCAAGCAGAAACTCCAGTGTGCGTCCAGCCTACAGAAAGCAGAGTGCCTTTGCCTGAGCACTGCTATGCTGTGGCAGCACCCTGAAGGCCTCCCAGGGCCTTCTCTGCCCTAACCCAGTCGTGCCATTCGGCCCAGGCGGGGAGCAAAGTTCCCCCTTGGCAGGGCTCAGCGTGGGGCCTGTGTGTGGTTTCAGGGCTGGGAAAGGGCAGATCCTGAAGCTGGGTGCCCTCCTGTGAATGGGGCCTGCTGGGCAGAGCCGGCATGCCCTGGTTGGGATGTAGGAGATCTGGGGCCTTCAAGCTGCGTGCACATCCCCTCTCTGGCTGCCCCTCTGGCTGCCCCTCTTGCTTCTTCTCTGCTGCCAAGCCTCTCACACCACACGTGCGTCTCATTGGAAGGAGCAGGCTGCTTGCCATTCTTGGGCAGGGAATCTTCCCACACACCTCGTTTCCTCGAAGGGGAGTGCACACTGACCCAGAGCCTCCAGAGGAGCTGCCGTCTCTCCAGCCACAAAGGCCTGTAGCCGAGTCCATGACAGCCTGTGGCATGGAGGGCTTCTGTGGCAGAGGGCCATGCTTCCCTGGCAGGGGCTCCTTCTCACACTGCTTTCCGTGGGGAAACACTGCATGTGCCAAGGCTCTCCTGTGTGCACAAAATCTCTCCCCAGTGCCTGAGGTGCAGGGAATCCTCTTTGGACACAGAGCAATGTTCTGGGCAGACCTCCCATGCTGGGAGAGCCTCCACTTCCCCAACTGTCCAACTGCCTCAGGAACACACTTCTAGGGAGTGTGGGTCTAACAGGCAGAAGGGCCCGAGTGAGGAACGTGGATGGCAGGCCAAAGCCACTGTGCTGAGCATTCCCCCGGCAAGTCCCAGCTGAAGGCTCTGTGCACCAGGCTCAAGCTGGAATGAGCCTGTAGCCTGGCCTCCAGTCCCAGGCTTTCCCTGGGCACTGCTAGTTTGGGACCCATCCCAGGCTCAGCCAGGCCTCCCTAGGGCCTGTGCTGGCCTAGGAAACTGCCAGCCAGCAGGACCTCGACAGAGCACAGTTCATGCGAGCAGGCCCCAGGGTGTTGCCTGTGTGTGTCTTGCACTGCTGGGAAGCTGCGGGTCCAGAGGCTGTGTGTGCACGTGGCCACTGGGGCCTGAGCACAAGACAGGCATGACCCCACTTGCAAGCAGGACTCCTGCCACCTCTTTGCTGCCTGCCACACGCCCTCGCTGCCTGCACTGTCTTCACTGCTGGCAGGCCTCTGTGTGCACAGGCCAGTCTCCGCCAAGGAAACAAGGGGCTTGCTCTCCCCTTGCTAGGAGCTCCTCCTACAGCACTCTGGACCAGGGCACACACGCCCCTGGACCAGCAGCCTGCAAGGAAGCTGCCGCTGAGCCATGCAGAAAGGCCTGCAGCACTTGGCAGGGAGCCTTCGGCTGTGGACAGCTTGCCCTCTGCCAAGCCTCGGAGGAGCTCATGGACGATGGGGCCTGCAGCGTTTTCCATGGGAGAGCACTGGGGGCCCAAAGGCTCCCCTGTGCCTTCCGAGCCCCTTCCCACCCACAGGCCCTTGGCACCCACTCTGTTGCCAGAGGGAAGTCCTAAGCAGGGCTCTCGAGCTTGTGCAGCCAGAGTGCCTCCTGCTTGGAAATGGCCTCAGGAACTCATTTGAAGTGAGGCTGCTCCCATGCTTGTCAGCCAGCAGATGGTGCCATCGCTCCACCAAAAAACTCTCTGCTTTGCCTTCAGCCCTGGCTCGCCCTGCTGAGCTCTCTCTGCCTCAAGCAGAAACTCCAGTGTGCGTCCAGCCTACAGAAAGCAGAGTGCCTTTGCCTGAGCACTGCTATGCTGTGGCAGCACCCTGAAGGCCTCCCAGGGCCTTCTCTGCCCTAACCCAGTCGTGCCATTCGGCCCAGGCGGGGAGCAAAGTTCCCCCTTGGCAGGGCTCAGCGTGGGGCCTGTGTGTGGTTTCAGGGCTGGGAAAGGGCAGATCCTGAAGCTGGGTGCCCTCCTGTGAATGGGGCCTGCTGGGCAGAGCCGGCATGCCCTGGTTGGGATGTAGGAGATCTGGGGCCTTCAAGCTGCGTGCACATCCCCTCTCTGGCTGCCCCTCTGGCTGCCCCTCTTGCTTCTTCTCTGCTGCCAAGCCTCTCACACCACACGTGCGTCTCATTGGAAGGAGCAGGCTGCTTGCCATTCTTGGGCAGGGAATCTTCCCACACACCTCGTTTCCTCGAAGGGGAGTGCACACTGACCCAGAGCCTCCAGAGGAGCTGCCGTCTCTCCAGCCACAAAGGCCTATAGCTGAGTCTATGACAGCCTGTGGCATGGAGGGCTTCTGTGGCAGAGGGCCATGCTTCCCTGGCAGGGGCTCCTTCTCACACTGCTTTCCGTGGGGAAACACTGCATGTGCCAAGGCTCTCCTGTGTGCACAAAATCTCTCCCCAGTGCCTGAGGTGCAGGGAATCCTCTTTGGACACAGAGCAATGTTCTGGGCAGACCTCCCATGCTGGGAGAGCCTCCACTTCCCCAACTGTCCAACTGCCTCAGGAACACACTTCTAGGGAGTGTGGGTCTAACAGGCAGAAGGGCCCGAGTGAGGAACGTGGATGGCAGGCCAAAGCCACTGTGCTGAGCATTCCCCCGGCAAGTCCCAGCTGAAGGCTCTGTGCACCAGGCTCAAGCTGGAATGAGCCTGTAGCCTGGCCTCCAGTCCCAGGCTTTCCCTGGGCACTGCTAGTTTGGGACCCATCCCAGGCTCAGCCAGGCCTCCCTAGGGCCTGTGCTGGCCTAGGAAACTGCCAGCCAGCAGGACCTCGACAGAGCACAGTTCATGCGAGCAGGCCCCAGGGTGTTGCCTGTGTGTGTCTTGCACTGCTGGGAAGCTGCGGGTCCAGAGGCTGTGTGTGCACGTGGCCACTGGGGCCTGAGCACAAGACAGGCATGACCCCACTTGCAAGCAGGACTCCTGCCACCTCTTTGCTGCCTGCCACACGCCCTCGCTGCCTGCACTGTCTTCACTGCTGGCAGGCCTCTGTGTGCACAGGCCAGTCTCCGCCAAGGAAACAAGGGGCTTGCTCTCCCCTTGCTAGGAGCTCCTCCTACAGCACTCTGGACCAGGGCACACACGCCCCTGGACCAGCAGCCTGCAAGGAAGCTGCCGCTGAGCCATGCAGAAAGGCCTGCAGCACTTGGCAGGGAGCCTTCGGCTGTGGACAGCTTGCCCTCTGCCAAGCCTCGGAGGAGCTCATGGACGATGGGGCCTGCAGCGTTTTCCATGGGAGAGCACTGGGGGCCCAAAGGCTCCCCTGTGCCTTCCGAGCCCCTTCCCACCCACAGGCCCTTGGCACCCACTCTGTTGCCAGAGGGAAGTCCTAAGCAGGGCTCTCGAGCTTGTGCAGCCAGAGTGCCTCCTGCTTGGAAATGGCCTCAGGAACTCATTTGAAGTGAGGCTGCTCCCATGCTTGGCAGCCAGCAGATGGTGCCATCGCTCCACCAAAAAACTCTCTGCTTTGCCTTCAGCCCTGGCTCGCCCTGCTGAGCTCTCTCTGCCTCAAGCAGAAACTCCAGTGTGCGTCCAGCCTACAGAAAGCAGAGTGCCTTTGCCTGAGCACTGCTATGCTGTGGCAGCACCCTGAAGGCCTCCCAGGGCCTTCTCTGCCCTAACCCAGTCGTGCCATTCGGCCCAGGCGGGGAGCAAAGTTCCCCCTTGGCAGGGCTCAGCGTGGGGCCTGTGTGTGGTTTCAGGGCTGGGAAAGGGCAGATCCTGAAGCTGGGTGCCCTCCTGTGAATGGGGCCTGCTGGGCAGAGCCGGCATGCCCTGGTTGGGATGTAGGAGATCTGGGGCCTTCAAGCTGCGTGCACATCCCCTCTCTGGCTGCCCCTCTGGCTGCCCCTCTTGCTTCTTCTCTGCTGCCAAGCCTCTCACACCACACGTGCGTCTCATTGGAAGGAGCAGGCTGCTTGCCATTCTTGGGCAGGGAATCTTCCCACACACCTCGTTTCCTCGAAGGGGAGTGCACACTGACCCAGAGCCTCCAGAGGAGCTGCCGTCTCTCCAGCCACAAAGGCCTATAGCTGAGTCTATGACAGCCTGTGGCATGGAGGGCTTCTGTGGCAGAGGGCCATGCTTCCCTGGCAGGGGCTCCTTCTCACACTGCTTTCCGTGGGGAAACACTGCATGTGCCAAGGCTCTCCTGTGTGCACAAAATCTCTCCCCAGTGCCTGAGGTGCAGGGAATCCTCTTTGGACACAGAGCAATGTTCTGGGCAGACCTCCCATGCTGGGAGAGCCTCCACTTCCCCAACTGTCCAACTGCCTCAGGAACACACTTCTAGGGAGTGTGGGTCTAACAGGCAGAAGGGCCCGAGTGAGGAACGTGGATGGCAGGCCAAAGCCACTGTGCTGAGCATTCCCCCGGCAAGTCCCAGCTGAAGGCTCTGTGCACCAGGCTCAAGCTGGAATGAGCCTGTAGCCTGGCCTCCAGTCCCAGGCTTTCCCTGGGCACTGCTAGTTTGGGACCCATCCCAGGCTCAGCCAGGCCTCCCTAGGGCCTGTGCTGGCCTAGGAAACTGCCAGCCAGCAGGACCTCGACAGAGCACAGTTCATGCGAGCAGGCCCCAGGGTGTTGCCTGTGTGTGTCTTGCACTGCTGGGAAGCTGCGGGTCCAGAGGCTGTGTGTGCACGTGGCCACTGGGGCCTGAGCACAAGACAGGCATGACCCCACTTGCAAGCAGGACTCCTGCCACCTCTTTGCTGCCTGCCACACGCCCTCGCTGCCTGCACTGTCTTCACTGCTGGCAGGCCTCTGTGTGCACAGGCCAGTCTCCGCCAAGGAAACAAGGGGCTTGCTCTCCCCTTGCTAGGAGCTCCTCCTACAGCACTCTGGACCAGGGCACACACGCCCCTGGACCAGCAGCCTGCAAGGAAGCTGCCGCTGAGCCATGCAGAAAGGCCTGCAGCACTTGGCAGGGAGCCTTCGGCTGTGGACAGCTTGCCCTCTGCCAAGCCTCGGAGGAGCTCACGGACGATGGGGCCTGCAGCGTTTTCCATGGGAGAGCACTGGGGGCCCAAAGGCTCCCCTGTGCCTTCCGAGCCCCTTCCCACCCACAGGCCCTTGGCACCCACTCTGTTGCCAGAGGGAAGTCCTAAGCAGGGCTCTCGAGCTTGTGCAGCCAGAGTGCCTCCTGCTTGGAAATGGCCTCAGGAACTCATTTGAAGTGAGGCTGCTCCCATGCTTGGCAGCCAGCAGATGGTGCCATCGCTCCACCAAAAAACTCTCTGCTTTGCCTTCAGCCCTGGCTCGCCCTGCTGAGCTCTCTCTGCCTCAAGCAGAAACTCCAGTGTGCGTCCAGCCTACAGAAAGCAGAGTGCCTTTGCCTGAGCACTGCTATGCTGTGGCAGCACCCTGAAGGCCTCCCAGGGCCTTCTCTGCCCTAACCCAGTCGTGCCATTCGGCCCAGGCGGGAAGCAAACTTCCCCCTTGGCAGGGCTCAGCGTGGGGCCTGTGTGTGGTTTCAGGGCTGGGAAAGGGCAGATCCTGAAGCTGGGTGCCCTCCTGTGAATGGGGCCTGCTGGGCAGAGCCGGCATGCCCTGGTTGGGATGTAGGAGATCTGGGGCCTTCAAGCTGCGTGCACATCCCCTCTCTGGCTGCCCCTCTGGCTGCCCCTCTTGCTTCTTCTCTGCTGCCAAGCCTCTCACACAACACGTGCGTCTCATTGGAAGGAGCAGGCTGCTTGCCATTCTTGGGCAGGGAATCTTCCCACACACCTCGTTTCCTCGAAGGGGAGTGCACACTGACCCAGAGCCTCCAGAGGAGCTGCCGTCTCTCCAGCCACAAAGGCCTATAGCTGAGTCCATGACAGCCTGTGGCATGGAGGGCTTCTGTGGCAGAGGGCCATGCTTCCCTGGCAGGGGCTCCTTCTCACACTGCTTTCCGTGGGGAAACACTGCATGTGCCAAGGCTCTCCTGTGTGCACAAAATCTCTCCCCAGTGCCTGAGGTGCAGGGAATCCTCTTTGGACACAGAGCAATGTTCTGGGCAGACCTCCCATGCTGGGAGAGCCTCCACTTCCCCAACTGTCCAACTGCCTCAGGAACACACTTCTAGGGAGTGTGGGTCTAACAGGCAGAAGGGCCCGAGTGAGGAACGTGGATGGCAGGCCAAAGCCACTGTGCTGAGCATTCCCCCGGCAAGTCCCAGCTGAAGGCTCTGTGCACCAGGCTCAAGCTGGAATGAGCCTGTAGCCTGGCCTCCAGTCCCAGGCTTTCCCTGGGCACTGCTAGTTTGGGACCCATCCCAGGCTCAGCCAGGCCTCCCTAGGGCCTGTGCTGGCCTAGGAAACTGCCAGCCAGCAGGACCTCGACAGAGCACAGTTCATGCGAGCAGGCCCCAGGGTGTTGCCTGTGTGTGTCTTGCACTGCTGGGAAGCTGCGGGTCCAGAGGCTGTGTGTGCACGTGGCCACTGGGGCCTGAGCACAAGACAGGCATGACCCCACTTGCAAGCAGGACTCCTGCCACCTCTTTGCTGCCTGCCACACGCCCTCGCTGCCTGCACTGTCTTCACTGCTGGCAGGCCTCTGTGTGCACAGGCCAGTCTCCGCCAAGGAAACAAGGGGCTTGCTCTCCCCTTGCTAGGAGCTCCTCCTACAGCACTCTGGACCAGGGCACACACGCCCCTGGACCAGCAGCCTGCAAGGAAGCTGCCGCTGAGCCATGCAGAAAGGCCTGCAGCACTTGGCAGGGAGCCTTCGGCTGTGGACAGCTTGCCCTCTGCCAAGCCTCGGAGGAGCTCATGGACGATGGGGCCTGCAGCGTTTTCCATGGGAGAGCACTGGGGGCCCAAATGCTCCCCTGTGCCTTCCGAGCCCCTTCCCACCCACAGGCCCTTGGCACCCACTCTGTTGCCAGAGGGAAGTCCTAAGCAGGGCTCTCGAGCTTGTGCAGCCAGAGTGCCTCCTGCTTGGAAATGGCCTCAGGAACTCATTTGAAGTGAGGCTGCTCCCATGCTTGGCAGCCAGCAGATGGTGCCATCGCTCCACCAAAAAACTCTCTGCTTTGCCTTCAGCCCTGGCTCGCCCTGCTGAGCTCTCTCTGCCTCAAGCAGAAACTCCAGTGTGCGTCCAGCCTACAGAAAGCAGAGTGCCTTTGCCTGAGCACTGCTATGCTGTGGCAGCACCCTGAAGGCCTCCCAGGGCCTTCTCTGCCCTAACCCAGTCGTGCCATTCGGCCCAGGCGGGGAGCAAAGTTCCCCCTTGGCAGGGCTCAGCGTGGGGCCTGTGTGTGGTTTCAGGGCTGGGAAAGGGCAGATCCTGAAGCTGGGTGCCCTCCTGTGAATGGGGCCTGCTGGGCAGAGCCGGCATGCCCTGGTTGGGATGTAGGAGATCTGGGGCCTTCAAGCTGCGTGCACATCCCCTCTCTGGCTGCCCCTCTGGCTGCCCCTCTTGCTTCTTCTCTGCTGCCAAGCCTCTCACACCACACGTGCGTCTCATTGGAAGGAGCAGGCTGCTTGCCATTCTTGGGCAGGGAATCTTCCCACACGCCTCGTTTCCTCGAAGGGGAGTGCACACTGACCCAGAGCCTCCAGAGGAGCTGCCGTCTCTCCAGCCACAAAGGCCTATAGCCGAGTCCATGACAGCCTGTGGCATGGAGGGCTTCTGTGGCAGAGGGCCATGCTTCCCTGGCAGGGGCTCCTTCTCACACTGCTTTCCGTGGGGAAACACTGCATGTGCCAAGGCTCTCCTGTGTGCACAAAATCTCTCCCCAGTGCCTGAGGTGCAGGGAATCCTCTTTGGACACAGAGCAATGTTCTGGGCAGACCTCCCATGCTGGGAGAGCCTCCACTTCCCCAACTGTCCAACTGCCTCAGGAACACACTTCTAGGGAGTGTGGGTCTAACAGGCAGAAGGGCCCGAGTGAGGAACGTGGATGGCAGGCCAAAGCCACTGTGCTGAGCATTCGCCCGGCAAGTCCCAGCTGAAGGCTCTGTGCACCAGGCTCAAGCTGGAATGAGCCTGCAGCCTGGCCTCCAGTCCCAGGCTTTCCCTGGGCACTGCTAGTTTGGGACCCATCCCAGGCTCAGCCAGGCCTCCCTAGGGCCTGTGCTGGCCTAGGCCACTGCCAGCCAGCAGCACCTCGACAGAGCACAGTTCATGCGAGCAGGCCCCAGGGTGTTGCCTGTGTGTGTCTTGCACTGCTGGGAAGCTGCGGGTCCAGAGGCTGTGTGTGCACGTGGCCACTGGGGCCTGAGCACAAGACAGGCATGACCCCACTTGCAAGCAGGACTCCTGCCACCTCTTTGCTGCCTGCCACACGCCCTCGCTGCCTGCACTGTCTTCACTGCTGGCAGGCCTCTGTGTGCACAGGCCAGTCTCCGCCAAGGAAACAAGGGGCTTGCTCTCCCCTTGCTAGGAGCTCCTCCTACAGCACTCTGGACCAGGGCACACACGCCCCTGGACCAGCAGCCTGCAAGGAAGCTGCCGCTGAGCCATGCAGAAAGGCCTGCAGCACTTGGCAGGGAGCCTTCGGCTGTGGACAGCTTGCCCTCTGCCAAGCCTCGGAGGAGCTCACGGACGATGGGGCCTGCAGCGTTTTCCATGGGAGAGCACTGGGGGCCCAAAGGCTCCCCTGTGCCTTCCGAGCCCCTTCCCACCCACAGGCCCTTGGCACCCACTCTGTTGCCAGAGGGAAGTCCTAAGCAGGGCTCTCGAGCTTGTGCAGCCAGAGTGCCTCCTGCTTGGAAATGGCCTCAGGAACTCATTTGAAGTGAGGCTGCTCCCATGCTTGTCAGCCAGCAGATGGTGCCATCGCTCCACCAAAAAACTCTCTGCTTTGCCTTCAGCCCTGGCTCGCCCTGCTGAGCTCTCTCTGCCTCAAGCAGAAACTCCAGTGTGCGTCCAGCCTACAGAAAGCAGAGTGCCTTTGCCTGAGCACTGCTATGCTGTGGCAGCACCCTGAAGGCCTCCCAGGGCCTTCTCTGCCCTAACCCAGTCGTGCCATTCGGCCCAGGCGGGGAGCAAAGTTCCCCCTTGGCAGGGCTCAGCGTGCGGCCTGTGTGTGGTTTCAGGGCTGGGAAAGGGCAGATCCTGAAGCTGGGTGCCCTCCTGTGAATGGGGCCTGCTGGGCAGAGCCGGCATGCCCTGGTTGGGATGTAGGAGATCTGGGGCCTTCAAGCTGCGTGCACATCCCCTCTCTGGCTGCCCCTCTGGCTGCCCCTCTTGCTTCTTCTCTGCTGCCAAGCCTCTCACACCACACGTGCGTCTCATTGGAAGGAGCAGGCTGCTTGCCATTCTTGGGCAGGGAATCTTCCCACACGCCTCGTTTCCTCGAAGGGGAGTGCACACTGACCCAGAGCCTCCAGAGGATCTGCCGTCTCTCCAGCCACAAAGGCCTGTAGCCGAGTCCATGACAGCCTGTGGCATGGAGGGCTTCTGTGGCAGAGGGCCATGCTTCCCTGGCAGGGGCTCCTTCTCACACTGCTTTCCGTGGGGAAACACTGCGTGTGCCAAGGCTCTCCTGTGTGCACAAAATCTCTCCCCAGTGCCTGAGGTGCAGGGAATCCTCTTTGGACACAGAGCAATGTTCTGGGCAGACCTCCCATGCTGGGAGAGCCTCCACTTCCCCAACTGTCCAACTGCCTCAGGAACACACTTCTAGGGAGTGTGGGTCTAACAGGCAGAAGGGCCCGAGTGAGGAACGTGGATGGCAGGCCAAAGCCACTGTGCTGAGCATTCCCCAGGCAAGTCCCAGCTGAAGGCTCTGTGCACCAGGCTCAAGCTGGAATGAGCCTGTAGCCTGGCCTCCAGTCCCAGGCTTTCCCTGGGCACTGCTAGTTTGGGACCCATCCCAGGCTCAGCCAGGCCTCCCTAGGGCCTGTGCTGGCCTAGGAAACTGCCAGCCAGCAGGACCTCGACAGAGCACAGTTCATGCGAGCAGGCCCCAGGGTGTTGCCTGTGTGTGTCTTGCACTGCTGGGAAGCTGCGGGTCCAGAGGATGTGTGTGCACGTGGCCACTGGGGCCTGAGCACAAGACAGGCATGACCCCACTTGCAAGCAGGACTCCTGCCACCTCTTTGCTGCCTGCCACACGCCCTCGCTGCCTGCACTGTCTTCACTGCTGGCAGGCCTCTGTGTGCACAGGCCAGTCTCCGCCAAGGAAACAAGGGGCTTGCTCTCCCCTTGCTAGGAGCTCCTCCTACAGCACTCTGGACCAGGGCACACACGCCCCTGGACCAGCAGCCTGCAAGGAAGCTGCCGCTGAGCCATGCAGAAAGGCCTGCAGCACTTGGCAGGGAGCCTTCGGCTGTGGACAGCTTGCCCTCTGCCAAGCCTCGGAGGAGCTCATGGACGATGGGGCCTGCAGCGTTTTCCATGGGAGAGCACTGGGGGCTCAAAGGCTCCCCTGTGCCTTCCGAGCCCCTTCCCACCCACAGGCCCTTGGCACCCACTCTGTTGCCAGAGGGAAGTCCTAAGCAGGGCTCTCGAGCTTGTGCAGCCAGAGTGCCTCCTGCTTGGAAATGGCCTCAGGAACTCATTTGAAGTGAGGCTGCTCCCATGCTTGGCAGCCAGCAGATGGTGCCATCGCTCCACCAAAAAACTCTCTGCTTTGCCTTCAGCCCTGGCTCGCCCTGCTGAGCTCTCTCTGCCTCAAGCAGAAACTCCAGTGTGCGTCCAGCCTACAGAAAGCAGAGTGCCTTTGCCTGAGCACTGCTATGCTGTGGCAGCACCCTGAAGGCCTCCCAGGGCCTTCTCTGCCCTAACCCAGTCGTGCCATTCGGCCCAGGCGGGGAGCAAAGTTCCCCCTTGGCAGGGCTCAGCGTGCGGCCTGTGTGTGGTTTCAGGGCTGGGAAAGGGCAGATCCTGAAGCTGGGTGCCCTCCTGTGAATGGGGCCTGCTGGGCAGAGCCGGCATGCCCTGGTTGGGATGTAGGAGATCTGGGGCCTTCAAGCTGCGTGCACATCCCCTCTCTGGCTGCCCCTCTGGCTGCCCCTCTTGCTTCTTCTCTGCTGCCAAGCCTCTCACACCACACGTGCGTCTCATTGGAAGGAGCAGGCTGCTTGCCATTCTTGGGCAGGGAATCTTCCCACACGCCTCGTTTCCTCGAAGGGGAGTGCACACTGACCCAGAGCCTCCAGAGGATCTGCCGTCTCTCCAGCCACAAAGGCCTGTAGCCGAGTCCATGACAGCCTGTGGCATGGAGGGCTTCTGTGGCAGAGGGCCATGCTTCCCTGGCAGGGGCTCCTTCTCACACTGCTTTCCGTGGGGAAACACTGCGTGTGCCAAGGCTCTCCTGTGTGCACAAAATCTCTCCCCAGTGCCTGAGGTGCAGGGAATCCTCTTTGGACACAGAGCAATGTTCTGGGCAGACCTCCCATGCTGGGAGAGCCTCCACTTCCCCAACTGTCCAACTGCCTCAGGAACACACTTCTAGGGAGTGTGGGTCTAACAGGCAGAAGGGCCCGAGTGAGGAACGTGGATGGCAGGCCAAAGCCACTGTGCTGAGCATTCCCCAGGCAAGTCCCAGCTGAAGGCTCTGTGCACCAGGCTCAAGCTGGAATGAGCCTGTAGCCTGGCCTCCAGTCCCAGGCTTTCCCTGGGCACTGCTAGTTTGGGACCCATCCCAGGCTCAGCCAGGCCTCCCTAGGGCCTGTGCTGGCCTAGGAAACTGCCAGCCAGCAGGACCTCGACAGAGCACAGTTCATGCGAGCAGGCCCCAGGGTGTTGCCTGTGTGTGTCTTGCACTGCTGGGAAGCTGCGGGTCCAGAGGATGTGTGTGCACGTGGCCACTGGGGCCTGAGCACAAGACAGGCATGACCCCACTTGCAAGCAGGACTCCTGCCACCTCTTTGCTGCCTGCCACACGCCCTCGCTGCCTGCACTGTCTTCACTGCTGGCAGGCCTCTGTGTGCACAGGCCAGTCTCCGCCAAGGAAACAAGGGGCTTGCTCTCCCCTTGCTAGGAGCTCCTCCTACAGCACTCTGGACCAGGGCACACACGCCCCTGGACCAGCAGCCTGCAAGGAAGCTGCCGCTGAGCCATGCAGAAAGGCCTGCAGCACTTGGCAGGGAGCCTTCGGCTGTGGACAGCTTGCCCTCTGCCAAGCCTCGGAGGAGCTCATGGACGATGGGGCCTGCAGCGTTTTCCATGGGAGAGCACTGGGGGCTCAAAGGCTCCCCTGTGCCTTCCGAGCCCCTTCCCACCCACAGGCCCTTGGCACCCACTCTGTTGCCAGAGGGAAGTCCTAAGCAGGGCTCTCGAGCTTGTGCAGCCAGAGTGCCTCCTGCTTGGAAATGGCCTCAGGAACTCATTTGAAGTGAGGCTGCTCCCATGCTTGGCAGCCAGCAGATGGTGCCATCGCTCCACCAAAAAACTCTCTGCTTTGCCTTCAGCCCTGGCTCGCCCTGCTGAGCTCTCTCTGCCTCAAGCAGAAACTCCAGTGTGCGTCCAGCCTACAGAAAGCAGAGTGCCTTTGCCTGAGCACTGCTATGCTGTGGCAGCACCCTGAAGGCCTCCCAGGGCCTTCTCTGCCCTAACCCAGTCGTGCCATTCGGCCCAGGCGGGAAGCAAACTTCCCCCTTGGCAGGGCTCAGCGTGGGGCCTGTGTGTGGTTTCAGGGCTGGGAAAGGGCAGATCCTGAAGCTGGGTGCCCTCCTGTGAATGGGGCCTGCTGGGCAGAGCCGGCATGCCCTGGTTGGGATGTAGGAGATCTGGGGCCTTCAAGCTGCGTGCACATCCCCTCTCTGGCTGCCCCTCTGGCTGCCCCTCTTGCTTCTTCTCTGCTGCCAAGCCTCTCACACCACACGTGCGTCTCATTGGAAGGAGCAGGCTGCTTGCCATTCTTGGGCAGGGAATCTTCCCACACGCCTCGTTTCCTCGAAGGGGAGTGCACACTGACCCAGAGCCTCCAGAGGAGCTGCCGTCTCTCCAGCCACAAAGGCCTATAGCCGAGTCCATGACAGCCTGTGGCATGGAGGGCTTCTGTGGCAGAGGGCCATGCTTCCCTGGCAGGGGCTCCTTCTCACACTGCTTTCCGTGGGGAAACACTGCATGTGCCAAGGCTCTCCTGTGTGCACAAAATCTCTCCCCAGTGCCTGAGGTGCAGGGAATCCTCTTTGGACACAGAGCAATGTTCTGGGCAGACCTATCATGCTGGGAGAGCCTCCACTTCCCCAACTGTCCAACTGCCTCAGGAACACACTTCTAGGGAGTGTGGGTCTAACAGGCAGAAGGGCCCGAGTGAGGAACGTGGATGGCAGGCCAAAGCCACTGTGCTGAGCATTCGCCCGGCAAGTCCCAGCTGAAGGCTCTGTGCACCAGGCTCCAGCCTGAATGAGCCTGTAGCCTGGCCTCCAGTCCCAGGCTTTCCCTGGGCACTGCTAGTTTGGGACCCATCCCAGGCTCAGCCAGGCCTCCCTAGGGCCTGTGCTGGCCTAGGCCACTGCCAGCCAGCAGCACCTCGACAGAGCACAGTTCATGCGAGCAGGCCCCAGGGTGTTGCCTGTGTGTGTCTTGCACTGCTGGGAAGCTGCGGGTCCAGAGGCTGTGTGTGCACGTGGCCACTGGGGCCTGAGCACAAGACAGGCATGACCCCACTTGAAAGCAGGACTCCTGCCACCTCTTTGCTGCCTGCCACACGCCCTCGCTGCCTGCACTGTCTTCACTGCTGGCAGGCCTCTGTGTGCACAGGCCAGTCTCCGCCAAGGAAACAAGGGGCTTGCTCTCCCCTTGCTAGGAGCTCCTCCTACAGCACTCTGGACCAGGGCACACACGCCCCTGGACCAGCAGCCTGCAAGGAAGCTGCCGCTGAGCCATGCAGAAAGGCCTGCAGCACTTGGCAGGGAGCCTTCGGCTGTGGACAGCTTGCCCTCTGCCAAGCCTCGGAGGAGCTCATGGACGATGGGGCCTGCAGCGTTTTCCATGGGAGAGCACTGGGGGCCCAAAGGCTCCCCTGTGCCTTCCGAGCCCCTTCCCACCCACAGGCCCTTGGCACCCACTCTGTTGCCAGAGGGAAGTCCTAAGCAGGGCTCTCGAGCTTGTGCAGCCAGAGTGCCTCCTGCTTGGAAATGGCCTCAGGAACTCATTTGAAGTGAGGCTGCTCCCATGCTTGGCAGCCAGCAGATGGTGCCATCGCTCCACCAAAAAACTCTCTGCTTTGCCTTCAGCCCTGGCTCGCCCTGCTGAGCTCTCTCTGCCTCAAGCAGAAACTCCAGTGTGCGTCCAGCCTACAGAAAGCAGAGTGCCTTTGCCTGAGCACTGCTATGCTGTGGCAGCACCCTGAAGGCCTCCCAGGGCCTTCTCTGCCCTAACCCAGTCGTGCCATTCGGCCCAGGCGGGGAGCAAAGTTCCCCCTTGGCAGGGCTCAGCGTGGGGCCTGTGTGTGGTTTCAGGGCTGGGAAAGGGCAGATCCTGAAGCTGGGTGCCCTCCTGTGAATGGGGCCTGCTGGGCAGAGCCGGCATGCCCTGGTTGGGATGTAGGAGATCTGGGGCCTTCAAGCTGCGTGCACATCCCCTCTCTGGCTGCCCCTCTGGCTGCCCCTCTTGCTTCTTCTCTGCTGCCAAGCCTCTCACACCACACGTGCGTCTCATTGGAAGGAGCAGGCTGCTTGCCATTCTTGGGCACGGAATCTTCCCACACGCCTCGTTTCCTCGAAGGGGAGTGCACACTGACCCAGAGCCTCCAGAGGATCTGCCGTCTCTCCAGCCACAAAGGCCTGTAGCCGAGTCCATGACAGCCTGTGGCATGGAGGGCTTCTGTGGCAGAGGGCCATGCTTCCCTGGCAGGGGCTCCTTCTCACACTGCTTTCCGTGGGGAAACACTGCGTGTGCCAAGGCTCTCCTGTGTGCACAAAATCTCTCCCCAGTGCCTGAGGTGCAGGGAATCCTCTTTGGACACAGAGCAATGTTCTGGGCAGACCTCCCATGCTGGGAGAGCCTCCACTTCCCCAACTGTCCAACTGCCTCAGGAACACACTTCTAGGCAGTGTGGGTCTAACAGGCAGAAGGGCCCGAGTGAGGAACGTGGATGGCAGGCCAAAGCCACTGTGCTGAGCATTCCCCCGGCAAGTCCCAGCTGAAGGCTCTGTGCACCAGGCTCAAGCTGGAATGAGCCTGTAGCCTGGCCTCCAGTCCCAGGCTTTCCCTGGGCACTGCTAGTTTGGGACCCATCCCAGGCTCAGCCAGGCCTCCCTAGGGCCTGTGCTGGCCTAGGAAACTGCCAGCCAGCAGGACCTCGACAGAGCACAGTTCATGCGAGCAGGCCCCAGGGTGTTGCCTGTGTGTGTTTTGCACTGCTGGGAAGCTGCGGGTCCAGAGGATGTGTGTGCACGTGGCCACTGGGGCCTGAGCACAAGACAGGCATGACTCCACTTGCAAGCAGGACTCCTGCCACCTCTTTGCTGCCTGCCACACGCCCTCGCTGCCTGCACTGTCTTCACTGCTGGCAGGCCTCTGTGTGCACAGGCCAGTCTCCGCCAAGGAAACAAGGGGCTTGCTCTCCCCTTGCTAGGAGCTCCTCCTACAGCACTCTGGACCAGGGCACACACGCCCCTGGACCAGCAGCCTGCAAGGAAGCTGCCGCTGAGCCATGCAGAAAGGCCTGCAGCACTTGGCAGGGAGCCTTCGGCTGTGGACAGCTTGCCCTCTGCCAAGCCTCGGAGGAGCTCATGGACGATGGGGCCTGCAGCGTTTTCCATGGGAGAGCACTGGGGGCCCAAAGGCTCCCCTGTGCCTTCCGAGCCCCTTCCCACCCACAGGCCCTTGGCACCCACTCTGTTGCCAGAGGGAAGTCCTAAGCAGGGCTCTCGAGCTTGTGCAGCCAGAGTGCCTCCTGCTTGGAAATGGCCTCAGGAACTCATTTGAAGTGAGGCTGCTCCCATGCTTGGCAGCCAGCAGATGGTGCCATCGCTCCACCAAAAAACTCTCTGCTTTGCCTTCAGCCCTGGCTCGCCCTGCTGAGCTCTCTCTGCCTCAAGCAGAAACTCCAGTGTGCGTCCAGCCTACAGAAAGCAGAGTGCCTTTGCCTGAGCACTGCTATGCTGTGGCAGCACCCTGAAGGCCTCCCAGGGCCTTCTCTGCCCTAACCCAGTCGTGCCATTCGGCCCAGGCGGGAAGCAAACTTCCCCCTTGGCAGGGCTCAGCGTGGGGCCTGTGTGTGGTTTCAGGGCTGGGAAAGGGCAGATCCTGAAGCTGGGTGCCCTCCTGTGAATGGGGCCTGCTGGGCAGAGCCGGCATGCCCTGGTTGGGATGTAGGAGATCTGGGGCCTTCAAGCTGCGTGCACATCCCCTCTCTGGCTGCCCCTCTGGCTGCCCCTCTTGCTTCTTCTCTGCTGCCAAGCCTCTCACACAACACGTGCGTCTCATTGGAAGGAGCAGGCTGCTTGCCATTCTTGGGCAGGGAATCTTCCCACACGCCTCGTTTCCTCGAAGGGGAGTGCACACTGACCCAGAGCCTCCAGAGGAGCTGCCGTCTCTCCAGCCACAAAGGCCTGTAGCCGAGTCCATGACAGCCTGTGGCATGGAGGGCTTCTGTGGCAGAGGGCCATGCTTCCCTGGCAGGGGCTCCTTCTCACACTGCTTTCCGTGGGGAAACACTGCGTGTGCCAAGGCTCTCCTGTGTGCACAAAATCTCTCCCCAGTGCCTGAGGTGCAGGGAATCCTCTTTGGACACAGAGCAATGTTCTGGGCAGACCTCCCATGCTGGGAGAGCCTCCACTTCCCCAACTGTCCAACTGCCTCAGGAACACACTTCTAGGGAGTGTGGGTCTAACAGGCAGAAGGGCCCGAGTGAGGAACGTGGATGGCAGGCCAAAGCCACTGTGCTGAGCATTCCCCAGGCAAGTCCCAGCTGAAGGCTCTGTGCACCAGGCTCAAGCTGGAATGAGCCTGTAGCCTGGCCTCCAGTCCCAGGCTTTCCCTGGGCACTGCTAGTTTGGGACCCATCCCAGGCTCAGCCAGGCCTCCCTAGGGCCTGTGCTGGCCTAGGAAACTGCCAGCCAGCAGGACCTCGACAGAGCACAGTTCATGCGAGCAGGCCCCAGGGTGTTGCCTGTGTGTGTCTTGCACTGCTGGGAAGCTGCGGGTCCAGAGGCTGTGTGTGCACGTGGCCACTGGGGCCTGAGCACAAGACAGGCATGACCCCACTTGCAAGCAGGACTCCTGCCACCTCTTTGCTGCCTGCCACACGCCCTCGCTGCCTGCACTGTCTTCACTGCTGGCAGGCCTCTGTGTGCACAGGCCAGTCTCCGCCAAGGAAACAAGGGGCTTGCTCTCCCCTTGCTAGGAGCTCCTCCTACAGCACTCTGGACCAGGGCACACACGCCCCTGGACCAGCAGCCTGCAAGGAAGCTGCCGCTGAGCCATGCAGAAAGGCCTGCAGCACTTGGCAGGGAGCCTTCGGCTGTGGACAGCTTGCCCTCTGCCAAGCCTCGGAGGAGCTCATGGACGATGGGGCCTGCAGCGTTTTCCATGGGAGAGCACTGGGGGCCCAAAGGCTCCCCTGTGCCTTCCGAGCCCCTTCCCACCCACAGGCCCTTGGCACCCACTCTGTTGCCAGAGGGAAGTCCTAAGCAGGGCTCTCGAGCTTGTGCAGCCAGAGTGCCTCCTGCTTGGAAATGGCCTCAGGAACTCATTTGAAGTGAGGCTGCTCCCATGCTTGGCAGCCAGCAGATGGTGCCATCGCTCCACCAAAAAACTCTCTGCTTTGCCTTCAGCCCTGGCTCGCCCTGCTGAGCTCTCTCTGCCTCAAGCAGAAACTCCAGTGTGCGTCCAGCCTACAGAAAGCAGAGTGCCTTTGCCTGAGCACTGCTATGCTGTGGCAGCACCCTGAAGGCCTCCCAGGGCCTTCTCTGCCCTAACCCAGTCGTGCCATTCGGCCCAGGCGGGAAGCAAACTTCCCCCTTGGCAGGGCTCAGCGTGGGGCCTGTGTGTGGTTTCAGGGCTGGGAAAGGGCAGATCCTGAAGCTGGGTGCCCTCCTGTGAATGGGGCCTGCTGGGCAGAGCCGGCATGCCCTGGTTGGGATGTAGGAGATCTGGGGCCTTCAAGCTGCGTGCACATCCCCTCTCTGGCTGCCCCTCTGGCTGCCCCTCTTGCTTCTTCTCTGCTGCCAAGCCTCTCACACCACACGTGCGTCTCATTGGAAGGAGCAGGCTGCTTGCCATTCTTGGGCAGGGAATCTTCCCACACGCCTCGTTTCCTCGAAGGGGAGTGCACACTGACCCAGAGCCTCCAGAGGAGCTGCCGTCTCTCCAGCCACAAAGGCCTGTAGCCGAGTCCATGACAGCCTGTGGCATGGAGGGCTTCTGTGGCAGAGGGCCATGCTTCCCTGGCAGGGGCTCCTTCTCACACTGCTTTCCGTGGGGAAACACTGCGTGTGCCAAGGCTCTCCTGTGTGCACAAAATCTCTCCCCAGTGCCTGAGGTGCAGGGAATCCTCTTTGGACACAGAGCAATGTTCTGGGCAGACCTATCATGCTGGGAGAGCCTCCACTTCCCCAACTGTCCAACTGCCTCAGGAACACACTTCTAGGGAGTGTGGGTCTAACAGGCAGAAGGGCCCGAGTGAGGAACGTGGATGGCAGGCCAAAGCCACTGTGCTGAGCATTCGCCCGGCAAGTCCCAGCTGAAGGCTCTGTGCACCAGGCTCCAGCCTGAATGAGCCTGTAGCCTGGCCTCCAGTCCCAGGCTTTCCCTGGGCACTGCTAGTTTGGGACCCATCCCAGGCTCAGCCAGGCCTCCCTAGGGCCTGTGCTGGCCTAGGCCACTGCCAGCCAGCAGGACCTCGACAGAGCACAGTTCATGCGAGCAGGCCCCAGGGTGTTGCCTGTGTGTGTCTTGCACTGCTGGGAAGCTGTGGGTCCAGAGGCTGTGTGTGCACGTGGCCACTGGGGCCTGAGCACAAGACAGGCATGACCCCACTTGCAAGCAGGACTCCTGCCACCTCTTTGCTGCCTGCCACACGCCCTCGCTGCCTGCACTGTCTTCACTGCTGGCAGGCCTCTGTGTGCACAGGCCAGTCTCCGCCAAGGAAACAAGGGGCTTGCTCTCCCCTTGCTAGGAGCTCCTCCTACAGCACTCTGGACCAGGGCACACACGCCCCTGGACCAGCAGCCTGCAAGGAAGCTGCCGCTGAGCCATGCAGAAAGGCCTGCAGCACTTGGCAGGGAGCCTTCGGCTGTGGACAGCTTGCCCTCTGCCAAGCCTCGGAGGAGCTCATGGACGATGGGGCCTGCAGCGTTTTCCATGGGAGAGCACTGGGGGCCCAAAGGCTCCCCTGTGCCTTCCGAGCCCCTTCCCACCCACAGGCCCTTGGCACCCACTCTGTTGCCAGAGGGAAGTCCTAAGCAGGGCTCTCGAGCTTGTGCAGCCAGAGTGCCTCCTGCTTGGAAATGGCCTCAGGAACTCATTTGAAGTGAGGCTGCTCCCATGCTTGGCAGCCAGCAGATGGTGCCATCGCTCCACCAAAAAACTCTCTGCTTTGCCTTCAGCCCTGGCTCGCCCTGCTGAGCTCTCTCTGCCTCAAGCAGAAACTCCAGTGTGCGTCCAGCCTACAGAAAGCAGAGTGCCTTTGCCTGAGCACTGCTATGCTGTGGCAGCACCCTGAAGGCCTCCCAGGGCCTTCTCTGCCCTAACCCAGTCGTGCCATTCGGCCCAGGCGGGGAGCAAAGTTCCCCCTTGGCAGGGCTCAGCGTGGGGCCTGTGTGTGGTTTCAGGGCTGGGAAAGGGCAGATCCTGAAGCTGGGTGCCCTCCTGTGAATGGGGCCTGCTGGGCAGAGCCGGCATGCCCTGGTTGGGATGTAGGAGATCTGGGGCCTTCAAGCTGCGTGCACATCCCCTCTCTGGCTGCCCCTCTGGCTGCCCCTCTTGCTTCTTCTCTGCTGCCAAGCCTCTCACACCACACGTGCGTCTCATTGGAAGGAGCAGGCTGCTTGCCATTCTTGGGCAGGGAATCTTCCCACACACCTCGTTTCCTCGAAGGGGAGTGCACACTGACCCAGAGCCTCCAGAGGAGCTGCCGTCTCTCCAGCCACAAAGGCCTATAGCTGAGTCCATGACAGCCTGTGGCATGGAGGGCTTCTGTGGCAGAGGGCCATGCTTCCCTGGCAGGGGCTCCTTCTCACACTGCTTTCCGTGGGGAAACACTGCATGTGCCAAGGCTCTCCTGTGTGCACAAAATCTCTCCCCAGTGCCTGAGGTGCAGGGAATCCTCTTTGGACACAGAGCAATGTTCTGGGCAGACCTCCCATGCTGGGAGAGCCTCCACTTCCCCAACTGTCCAACTGCCTCAGGAACACACTTCTAGGGAGTGTGGGTCTAACAGGCAGAAGGGCCCGAGTGAGGAACGTGGATGGCAGGCCAAAGCCACTGTGCTGAGCATTCCCCCGGCAAGTCCCAGCTGAAGGCTCTGTGCACCAGGCTCAAGCTGGAATGAGCCTGTAGCCTGGCCTCCAGTCCCAGGCTTTCCCTGGGCACTGCTAGTTTGGGACCCATCCCAGGCTCAGCCAGGCCTCCCTAGGGCCTGTGCTGGCCTAGGAACCTGCCAGCCAGCAGGACCTCGACAGAGCACAGTTCATGCGAGCAGGCCCCAGGGTGTTGCCTGTGTGTGTCTTGCACTGCTGGGAAGCTGCGGGTCCAGAGGCTGTGTGTGCACGTGGCCACTGGGGCCTGAGCACAAGACAGGCATGACCCCACTTGCAAGCAGGACTCCTGCCACCTCTTTGCTGCCTGCCACACGCCCTCGCTGCCTGCACTGTCTTCACTGCTGGCAGGCCTCTGTGTGCACAGGCCAGTCTCCGCCAAGGAAACAAGGGGCTTGCTCTCCCCTTGCTAGGAGCTCCTCCTACAGCACTCTGGACCAGGGCACACACGCCCCTGGACCAGCAGCCTGCAAGGAAGCTGCCGCTGAGCCATGCAGAAAGGCCTGCAGCACTTGGCAGGGAGCCTTCGGCTGTGGACAGCTTGCCCTCTGCCAAGCCTCGGAGGAGCTCATGGACGATGGGGCCTGCAGCGTTTTCCATGGGAGAGCACTGGGGGCCCAAAGGCTCCCCTGTGCCTTCCGAGCCCCTTCCCACCCACAGGCCCTTGGCACCCACTCTGTTGCCAGAGGGAAGTCCTAAGCAGGGCTCTCGAGCTTGTGCAGCCAGAGTGCCTCCTGCTTGGAAATGGCCTCAGGAACTCATTTGAAGTGAGGCTGCTCCCATGCTTGGCAGCCAGCAGATGGTGCCATCGCTCCACCAAAAAACTCTCTGCTTTGCCTTCAGCCCTGGCTCGCCCTGCTGAGCTCTCTCTGCCTCAAGCAGAAACTCCAGTGTGCGTCCAGCCTACAGAAAGCAGAGTGCCTTTGCCTGAGCACTGCTATGCTGTGGCAGCACCCTGAAGGCCTCCCAGGGCCTTCTCTGCCCTAACCCAGTCGTGCCATTCGGCCCAGGCGGGAAGCAAACTTCCCCCTTGGCAGGGCTCAGCGTGGGGCCTGTGTGTGGTTTCAGGGCTGGGAAAGGGCAGATCCTGAAGCTGGGTGCCCTCCTGTGAATGGGGCCTGCTGGGCAGAGCCGGCATGCCCTGGTTGGGATGTAGGAGATCTGGGGCCTTCAAGCTGCGTGCACATCCCCTCTCTGGCTGCCCCTCTGGCTGCCCCTCTTGCTTCTTCTCTGCTGCCAAGCCTCTCACACCACACGTGCGTCTCATTGGAAGGAGCAGGCTGCTTGCCATTCTTGGGCAGGGAATCTTCCCACACGCCTCGTTTCCTCGAAGGGGAGTGCACACTGACCCAGAGCCTCCAGAGGAGCTGCCGTCTCTCCAGCCACAAAGGCCTGTAGCCGAGTCCATGACAGCCTGTGGCATGGAGGGCTTCTGTGGCAGAGGGCCATGCTTCCCTGGCAGGGGCTCCTTCTCACACTGCTTTCCGTGGGGAAACACTGCGTGTGCCAAGGCTCTCCTGTGTGCACAAAATCTCTCCCCAGTGCCTGAGGTGCAGGGAATCCTCTTTGGACACAGAGCAATGTTCTGGGCAGACCTCCCATGCTGGGAGAGCCTCCACTTCCCCAACTGTCCAACTGCCTCAGGAACACACTTCTAGGGAGTGTGGGTCTAACAGGCAGAAGGGCCCGAGTGAGGAACGTGGATGGCAGGCCAAAGCCACTGTGCTGAGCATTCCCCAGGCAAGTCCCAGCTGAAGGCTCTGTGCACCAGGCTCAAGCTGGAATGAGCCTGTAGCCTGGCCTCCAGTCCCAGGCTTTCCCTGGGCACTGCTAGTTTGGGACCCATCCCAGGCTCAGCCAGGCCTCCCTAGGGCCTGTGCTGGCCTAGGAAACTGCCAGCCAGCAGGACCTCGACAGAGCACAGTTCATGCGAGCAGGCCCCAGGGTGTTGCCTGTGTGTGTCTTGCACTGCTGGGAAGCTGCGGGTCCAGAGGCTGTGTGTGCACGTGGCCACTGGGGCCTGAGCACAAGACAGGCATGACCCCACTTGCAAGCAGGACTCCTGCCACCTCTTTGCTGCCTGCCACACGCCCTCGCTGCCTGCACTGTCTTCACTGCTGGCAGGCCTCTGTGTGCACAGGCCAGTCTCCGCCAAGGAAACAAGGGGCTTGCTCTCCCCTTGCTAGGAGCTCCTCCTACAGCACTCTGGACCAGGGCACACACGCCCCTGGACCAGCAGCCTGCAAGGAAGCTGCCGCTGAGCCATGCAGAAAGGCCTGCAGCACTTGGCAGGGAGCCTTCGGCTGTGGACAGCTTGCCCTCTGCCAAGCCTCGGAGGAGCTCATGGACGATGGGGCCTGCAGCGTTTTCCATGGGAGAGCACTGGGGGCCCAAAGGCTCCCCTGTGCCTTCCGAGCCCCTTCCCACCCACAGGCCCTTGGCACCCACTCTGTTGCCAGAGGGAAGTCCTAAGCAGGGCTCTCGAGCTTGTGCAGCCAGAGTGCCTCCTGCTTGGAAATGGCCTCAGGAACTCATTTGAAGTGAGGCTGCTCCCATGCTTGGCAGCCAGCAGATGGTGCCATCGCTCCACCAAAAAACTCTCTGCTTTGCCTTCAGCCCTGGCTCGCCCTGCTGAGCTCTCTCTGCCTCAAGCAGAAACTCCAGTGTGCGTCCAGCCTACAGAAAGCAGAGTGCCTTTGCCTGAGCACTGCTATGCTGTGGCAGCACCCTGAAGGCCTCCCAGGGCCTTCTCTGCCCTAACCCAGTCGTGCCATTCGGCCCAGGCGGGAAGCAAACTTCCCCCTTGGCAGGGCTCAGCGTGGGGCCTGTGTGTGGTTTCAGGGCTGGGAAAGGGCAGATCCTGAAGCTGGGTGCCCTCCTGTGAATGGGGCCTGCTGGGCAGAGCCGGCATGCCCTGGTTGGGATGTAGGAGATCTGGGGCCTTCAAGCTGCGTGCACATCCCCTCTCTGGCTGCCCCTCTGGCTGCCCCTCTTGCTTCTTCTCTGCTGCCAAGCCTCTCACACCACACGTGCGTCTCATTGGAAGGAGCAGGCTGCTTGCCATTCTTGGGCAGGGAATCTTCCCACACGCCTCGTTTCCTCGAAGGGGAGTGCACACTGACCCAGAGCCTCCAGAGGAGCTGCCGTCTCTCCAGCCACAAAGGCCTGTAGCCGAGTCCATGACAGCCTGTGGCATGGAGGGCTTCTGTGGCAGAGGGCCATGCTTCCCTGGCAGGGGCTCCTTCTCACACTGCTTTCCGTGGGGAAACACTGCGTGTGCCAAGGCTCTCCTGTGTGCACAAAATCTCTCCCCAGTGCCTGAGGTGCAGGGAATCCTCTTTGGACACAGAGCAATGTTCTGGGCAGACCTATCATGCTGGGAGAGCCTCCACTTCCCCAACTGTCCAACTGCCTCAGGAACACACTTCTAGGGAGTGTGGGTCTAACAGGCAGAAGGGCCCGAGTGAGGAACGTGGATGGCAGGCCAAAGCCACTGTGCTGAGCATTCGCCCGGCAAGTCCCAGCTGAAGGCTCTGTGCACCAGGCTCCAGCCTGAATGAGCCTGTAGCCTGGCCTCCAGTCCCAGGCTTTCCCTGGGCACTGCTAGTTTGGGACCCATCCCAGGCTCAGCCAGGCCTCCCTAGGGCCTGTGCTGGCCTAGGCCACTGCCAGCCAGCAGGACCTCGACAGAGCACAGTTCATGCGAGCAGGCCCCAGGGTGTTGCCTGTGTGTGTCTTGCACTGCTGGGAAGCTGTGGGTCCAGAGGCTGTGTGTGCACGTGGCCACTGGGGCCTGAGCACAAGACAGGCATGACCCCACTTGCAAGCAGGACTCCTGCCACCTCTTTGCTGCCTGCCACACGCCCTCGCTGCCTGCACTGTCTTCACTGCTGGCAGGCCTCTGTGTGCACAGGCCAGTCTCCGCCAAGGAAACAAGGGGCTTGCTCTCCCCTTGCTAGGAGCTCCTCCTACAGCACTCTGGACCAGGGCACACACGCCCCTGGACCAGCAGCCTGCAAGGAAGCTGCCGCTGAGCCATGCAGAAAGGCCTGCAGCACTTGGCAGGGAGCCTTCGGCTGTGGACAGCTTGCCCTCTGCCAAGCCTCGGAGGAGCTCATGGATGATGGGGCCTGCAGCGTTTTCCATGGGAGAGCACTGGGGGCCCAAAGGCTCCCCTGTGCCTTCCGAGCCCCTTCCCACCCACAGGCCCTTGGCACCCACTCTGTTGCCAGAGGGAAGTCCTAAGCAGGGCTCTCGAGCTTGTGCAGCCAGAGTGCCTCCTGCTTGGAAATGGCCTCAGGAACTCATTTGAAGTGAGGCTGCTCCCATGCTTGGCAGCCAGCAGATGGTGCCATCGCTCCACCAAAAAACTCTCTGCTTTGCCTTCAGCCCTGGCTCGCCCTGCTGAGCTCTCTCTGCCTCAAGCAGAAACTCCAGTGTGCGTCCAGCCTACAGAAAGCAGAGTGCCTTTGCCTGAGCACTGCTATGCTGTGGCAGCACCCTGAAGGCCTCCCAGGGCCTTCTCTGCCCTAACCCAGTCGTGCCATTCGGCCCAGGCGGGGAGCAAAGTTCCCCCTTGGCAGGGCTCAGCGTGGGGCCTGTGTGTGGTTTCAGGGCTGGGAAAGGGCAGATCCTGAAGCTGGGTGCCCTCCTGTGAATGGGGCCTGCTGGGCAGAGCCGGCATGCCCTGGTTGGGATGTAGGAGATCTGGGGCCTTCAAGCTGCGTGCACATCCCCTCTCTGGCTGCCCCTCTGGCTGCCCCTCTTGCTTCTTCTCTGCTGCCAAGCCTCTCACACCACACGTGCGTCTCATTGGAAGGAGCAGGCTGCTTGCCATTCTTGGGCAGGGAATCTTCCCACACACCTCGTTTCCTCGAAGGGGAGTGCACACTGACCCAGAGCCTCCAGAGGAGCTGCCGTCTCTCCAGCCACAAAGGCCTATAGCTGAGTCCATGACAGCCTGTGGCATGGAGGGCTTCTGTGGCAGAGGGCCATGCTTCCCTGGCAGGGGCTCCTTCTCACACTGCTTTCCGTGGGGAAACACTGCATGTGCCAAGGCTCTCCTGTGTGCACAAAATCTCTCCCCAGTGCCTGAGGTGCAGGGAATCCTCTTTGGACACAGAGCAATGTTCTGGGCAGACCTCCCATGCTGGGAGAGCCTCCACTTCCCCAACTGTCCAACTGCCTCAGGAACACACTTCTAGGGAGTGTGGGTCTAACAGGCAGAAGGGCCCGAGTGAGGAACGTGGATGGCAGGCCAAAGCCACTGTGCTGAGCATTCCCCCGGCAAGTCCCAGCTGAAGGCTCTGTGCACCAGGCTCAAGCTGGAATGAGCCTGTAGCCTGGCCTCCAGTCCCAGGCTTTCCCTGGGCACTGCTAGTTTGGGACCCATCCCAGGCTCAGCCAGGCCTCCCTAGGGCCTGTGCTGGCCTAGGAAACTGCCAGCCAGCAGGACCTCGACAGAGCACAGTTCATGCGAGCAGGCCCCAGGGTGTTGCCTGTGTGTGTCTTGCACTGCTGGGAAGCTGCGGGTCCAGAGGCTGTGTGTGCACGTGGCCACTGGGGCCTGAGCACAAGACAGGCATGACCCCACTTGCAAGCAGGACTCCTGCCACCTCTTTGCTGCCTGCCACACGCCCTCGCTGCCTGCACTGTCTTCACTGCTGGCAGGCCTCTGTGTGCACAGGCCAGTCTCCGCCAAGGAAACAAGGGGCTTGCTCTCCCCTTGCTAGGAGCTCCTCCTACAGCACTCTGGACCAGGGCACACACGCCCCTGGACCAGCAGCCTGCAAGGAAGCTGCCGCTGAGCCATGCAGAAAGGCCTGCAGCACTTGGCAGGGAGCCTTCGGCTGTGGACAGCTTGCCCTCTGCCAAGCCTCGGAGGAGCTCATGGACGATGGGTCCTGCAGCGTTTTCCATGGGAGAGCACTGGGGGCCCAAATGCTCCCCTGTGCCTTCCGAGCCCCTTCCCACCCACAGGCCCTTGGCACCCACTCTGTTGCCAGAGGGAAGTCCTAAGCAGGGCTCTCGAGCTTGTGCAGCCAGAGTGCCTCCTGCTTGGAAATGGCCTCAGGAACTCATTTGAAGTGAGGCTGCTCCCATGCTTGGCAGCCAGCAGATGGTGCCATCGCTCCACCAAAAAACTCTCTGCTTTGCCTTCAGCCCTGGCTCGCCCTGCTGAGCTCTCTCTGCCTCAAGCAGAAACTCCAGTGTGCGTCCAGCCTACAGAAAGCAGAGTGCCTTTGCCTGAGCACTGCTATGCTGTGGCAGCACCCTGAAGGCCTCCCAGGGCCTTCTCTGCCCTAACCCAGTCGTGCCATTCGGCCCAGGCGGGAAGCAAACTTCCCCCTTGGCAGGGCTCAGCGTGGGGCCTGTGTGTGGTTTCAGGGCTGGGAAAGGGCAGATCCTGAAGCTGGGTGCCCTCCTGTGAATGGGGCCTGCTGGGCAGAGCCGGCATGCCCTGGTTGGGATGTAGGAGATCTGGGGCCTTCAAGCTGCGTGCACATCCCCTCTCTGGCTGCCCCTCTGGCTGCCCCTCTTGCTTCTTCTCTGCTGCCAAGCCTCTCACACCACACGTGCGTCTCATTGGAAGGAGCAGGCTGCTTGCCATTCTTGGGCAGGGAATCTTCCCACACGCCTCGTTTCCTCGAAGGGGAGTGCACACTGACCCAGAGCCTCCAGAGGAGCTGCCGTCTCTCCAGCCACAAAGGCCTGTAGCCGAGTCCATGACAGCCTGTGGCATGGAGGGCTTCTGTGGCAGAGGGCCATGCTTCCCTGGCAGGGGCTCCTTCTCACACTGCTTTCCGTGGGGAAACACTGCATGTGCCAAGGCTCTCCTGTGTGCACAAAATCTCTCCCCAGTGCCTGAGGTGCAGGGAATCCTCTTTGGACACAGAGCAATGTTCTGGGCAGACCTATCATGCTGGGAGAGCCTCCACTTCCCCAACTGTCCAACTGCCTCAGGAACACACTTCTAGGGAGTGTGGGTCTAACAGGCAGAAGGGCCCGAGTGAGGAACGTGGATGGCAGGCCAAAGCCACTGTGCTGAGCATTCCCCCGGCAAGTCCCAGCTGAAGGCTCTGTGTACCAGGCTCAAGCTGGAATGAGCCTGTAGCCTGGCCTCCAGTCCCAGGCTTTCCCTGGGCACTGCTAGTTTGGGACCCATCCCAGGCTCAGCCAGGCCTCCCTAGGGCCTGTGCTGGCCTAGGAAACTGCCAGCCAGCAGGACCTCGACAGAGCACAGTTCATGCGAGCAGGCCCCAGGGTGTTGCCTGTGTGTGTCTTGCACTGCTGGGAAGCTGCGGGTCCAGAGGCTGTGTGTGCACGTGGCCACTGGGGCCTGAGCACAAGACAGGCATGACCCCACTTGCAAGCAGGACTCCTGCCACCTCTTTGCTGCCTGCCACACGCCCTCGCTGCCTGCACTGTCTTCACTGCTGGCAGGCCTCTGTGTGCACAGGCCAGTCTCCGCCAAGGAAACAAGGGGCTTGCTCTCCCCTTGCTAGGAGCTCCTCCTACAGCACTCTGGACCAGGGCACACACGCCCCTGGACCAGCAGCCTGCAAGGAAGCTGCCGCTGAGCCATGCAGAAAGGCCTGCAGCACTTGGCAGGGAGCCTTCGGCTGTGGACAGCTTGCCCTCTGCCAAGCCTCGGAGGAGCTCATGGACGATGGGGCCTGCAGCGTTTTCCATGGGAGAGCACTGGGGGCCCAAAGGCTCCCCTGTGCCTTCCGAGCCCCTTCCCACCCACAGGCCCTTGGCACCCACTCTGTTGCCAGAGGGAAGTCCTAAGCAGGGCTCTCGAGCTTGTGCAGCCAGAGTGCCTCCTGCTTGGAAATGGCCTCAGGAACTCATTTGAAGTGAGGCTGCTCCCATGCTTGGCAGCCAGCAGATGGTGCCATCGCTCCACCAAAAAACTCTCTGCTTTGCCTTCAGCCCTGGCTCGCCCTGCTGAGCTCTCTCTGCCTCAAGCAGAAACTCCAGTGTGCGTCCAGCCTACAGAAAGCAGAGTGCCTTTGCCTGAGCACTGCTATGCTGTGGCAGCACCCTGAAGGCCTCCCAGGGCCTTCTCTGCCCTAACCCAGTCGTGCCATTCGGCCCAGGCGGGAAGCAAACTTCCCCCTTGGCAGGGCTCAGCGTGGGGCCTGTGTGTGGTTTCAGGGCTGGGAAAGGGCAGATCCTGAAGCTGGGTGCCCTCCTGTGAATGGGGCCTGCTGGGCAGAGCCGGCATGCCCTGGTTGGGATGTAGGAGATCTGGGGCCTTCAAGCTGCGTGCACATCCCCTCTCTGGCTGCCCCTCTGGCTGCCCCTCTTGCTTCTTCTCTGCTGCCAAGCCTCTCACACCACACGTGCGTCTCATTGGAAGGAGCAGGCTGCTTGCCATTCTTGGGCAGGGAATCTTCCCACACACCTCGTTTCCTCGAAGGGGAGTGCACACTGACCCAGAGCCTCCAGAGGAGCTGCCGTCTCTCCAGCCACAAAGGCCTATAGCTGAGTCCATGACAGCCTGTGGCATGGAGGGCTTCTGTGGCAGAGGGCCATGCTTCCCTGGCAGGGGCTCCTTCTCACACTGCTTTCCGTGGGGAAACACTGCATGTGCCAAGGCTCTCCTGTGTGCACAAAATCTCTCCCCAGTGCCTGAGGTGCAGGGAATCCTCTTTGGACACAGAGCAATGTTCTGGGCAGACCTCCCATGCTGGGAGAGCCTCCACTTCCCCAACTGTCCAACTGCCTCAGGAACACACTTCTAGGGAGTGTGGGTCTAACAGGCAGAAGGGCCCGAGTGAGGAACGTGGATGGCAGGCCAAAGCCACTGTGCTGAGCATTCCCCCGGCAAGTCCCAGCTGAAGGCTCTGTGCACCAGGCTCCAGCTGGAATGAGCCTGTAGCCTGGCCTCCAGTCCCAGGCTTTCCCTGGGCACTGCTAGTGTGGGACCCATCCCAGGCTCAGCCAGGCCTCCCTAGGGCCTGTGCTGGCCTAGGAAACTGCCAGCCAGCAGGACCTCGACAGAGCACAGTTCATGCGAGCAGGCCCCAGGGTGTTGCCTGTGTGTGTCTTGCACTGCTGGGAAGCTGCGGGTCCAGAGGCTGTGTGTGCACGTGGCCACTGGGGCCTGAGCACAAGACAGGCATGACCCCACTTGCAAGCAGGACTCCTGCCACCTCTTTGCTGCCTGCCACACGCCCTCGCTGCCTGCACTGTCTTCACTGCTGGCAGGCCTCTGTGTGCACAGGCCAGTCTCCGCCAAGGAAACAAGGGGCTTGCTCTCCCCTTGCTAGGAGCTCCTCCTACAGCACTCTGGACCAGGGCACACACGCCCCTGGACCAGCAGCCTGCAAGGAAGCTGCCGCTGAGCCATGCAGAAAGGCCTGCAGCACTTGGCAGGGAGCCTTCGGCTGTGGACAGCTTGCCCTCTGCCAAGCCTCGGAGGAGCTCATGGACGATGGGGCCTGCAGCGTTTTCCATGGGAGAGCACTGGGGGCCCAAAGGCTCCCCTGTGCCTTCCGAGCCCCTTCCCACCCACAGGCCCTTGGCACCCACTCTGTTGCCAGAGGGAAGTCCTAAGCAGGGCTCTCGAGCTTGTGCAGCCAGAGTGCCTCCTGCTTGGAAATGGCCTCAGGAACTCATTTGAAGTGAGGCTGCTCCCATGCTTGGCAGCCAGCAGATGGTGCCATCGCTCCACCAAAAAACTCTCTGCTTTGCCTTCAGCCCTGGCTCGCCCTGCTGAGCTCTCTCTGCCTCAAGCAGAAACTCCAGTGTGCGTCCAGCCTACAGAAAGCAGAGTGCCTTTGCCTGAGCACTGCTATGCTGTGGCAGCACCCTGAAGGCCTCCCAGGGCCTTCTCTGCCCTAACCCAGTCGTGCCATTCGGCCCAGGCGGGAAGCAAACTTCCCCCTTGGCAGGGCTCAGCGTGGGGCCTGTGTGTGGTTTCAGGGCTGGGAAAGGGCAGATCCTGAAGCTGGGTGCCCTCCTGTGAATGGGGCCTGCTGGGCAGAGCCGGCATGCCCTGGTTGGGATGTAGGAGATCTGGGGCCTTCAAGCTGCGTGCACATCCCCTCTCTGGCTGCCCCTCTGGCTGCCCCTCTTGCTTCTTCTCTGCTGCCAAGCCTCTCACACCACACGTGCGTCTCATTGGAAGGAGCAGGCTGCTTGCCATTCTTGGGCAGGGAATCTTCCCACACGCCTCGTTTCCTCGAAGGGGAGTGCACACTGACCCAGAGCCTCCAGAGGAGCTGCCGTCTCTCCAGCCACAAAGGCCTGTAGCCGAGTCCATGACAGCCTGTGGCATGGAGGGCTTCTGTGGCAGAGGGCCATGCTTCCCTGGCAGGGGCTCCTTCTCACACTGCTTTCCGTGGGGAAACACTGCATGTGCCAAGGCTCTCCTGTGTGCACAAAATCTCTCCCCAGTGCCTGAGGTGCAGGGAATCCTCTTTGGACACAGAGCAATGTTCTGGGCAGACCTATCATGCTGGGAGAGCCTCCACTTCCCCAACTGTCCAACTGCCTCAGGAACACACTTCTAGGGAGTGTGGGTCTAACAGGCAGAAGGGCCCGAGTGAGGAACGTGGATGGCAGGCCAAAGCCACTGTGCTGAGCATTCCCCCGGCAAGTCCCAGCTGAAGGCTCTGTGCACCAGGCTCAAGCTGGAATGAGCCTGTAGCCTGGCCTCCAGTCCCAGGCTTTCCCTGGGCACTGCTAGTTTGGGACCCATCCCAGGCTCAGCCAGGCCTCCCTAGGGCCTGTGCTGGCCTAGGAAACTGCCAGCCAGCAGGACCTCGACAGAGCACAGTTCATGCGAGCAGGCCCCAGGGTGTTGCCTGTGTGTGTCTTGCACTGCTGGGAAGCTGCGGGTCCAGAGGCTGTGTGTGCACGTGGCCACTGGGGCCTGAGCACAAGACAGGCATGACCCCACTTGCAAGCAGGACTCCTGCCACCTCTTTGCTGCCTGCCACACGCCCTCGCTGCCTGCACTGTCTTCACTGCTGGCAGGCCTCTGTGTGCACAGGCCAGTCTCCGCCAAGGAAACAAGGGGCTTGCTCTCCCCTTGCTAGGAGCTCCTCCTACAGCACTCTGGACCAGGGCACACACGCCCCTGGACCAGCAGCCTGCAAGGAAGCTGCCGCTGAGCCATGCAGAAAGGCCTGTAGCACTTGGCAGGGAGCCTTCGGCTGTGGACAGCTTGCCCACTGCCCAGCCTCGGAGCAGTTCGTGGATGCTGGGGCCTGCAGCGTTTTCCATGGGAGAGCACTGGGGGCTCAAAGGCTCCCCTGTGCCTTCCGAGCCCCTTCCCACCCACAGGCCCTTGGCACCCACTCTGTTGCCAGAGGGAAGTCCTAAGCAGGGCTCTCGAGCTTGTGCAGCCAGAGTGCCTCCTGCTTGGAAATGGCCTCAGGAACTCATTTGAAGTGAGGCTCCTCCCATGCTTGGCAGCCAGCAGATGGTGCCATCACTCCACCAAAAAACTCTCTGCTTTGCCTTCAGCCCTGGCTCGCCCTGCTGAGCTCTCTCTGCCTCAAGCAGAAACTCCAGTGTGCGTCCAGCCTACAGAAAGCAGAGTGCCTTTGCCTGAGCACTGCTATGCTGTGGCAGCACCCTGAAGGCCTCCCAGGGCCTTCTCTGCCCTAACCCAGTCGTGCCATTCGGCCCAGGCGGGAAGCAAACTTCCCCCTTGGCAGGGCTCAGCGTGGGGCCTGTGTGTGGTTTCAGGGCTGGGAAAGGGCAGATCCTGAAGCTGGGTGCCCTCCTGTGAATGGGGCCTGCTGGGCAGAGCCGGCATGCCCTGGTTGGGATGTAGGAGATCTGGGGCCTTCAAGCTGCGTGCACATCCCCTCTCTGGCTGCCCCTCTGGCTGCCCCTCTTGCTTCTTCTCTGCTGCCAAGCCTCTCACACCACACGTGCGTCTCATTGGAAGGAGCAGGCTGCTTGCCATTCTTGGGCAGGGAATCTTCCCACACGCCTCGTTTCCTCGAAGGGGAGTGCACACTGACCCAGAGCCTCCAGAGGAGCTGCTGTCTCTCCAGCCACAAAGGCCTATAGCCGAGTCCATGACAGCCTGTGGCATGGAGGGCTTCTGTGGCAGAGGGCCATGCTTCCCTGGCAGGGGCTCCTTCTCACACTGCTTTCCGTGGGGAAACACTGCATGTGCCAAGGCTCTCCTGTGTGCACAAAATCTCTCCCCAGTGCCTGAGGTGCAGGGAATCCTCTTTGGACACAGAGCAATGTTCTGGGCAGACCTATCATGCTGGGAGAGCCTCCACTTCCCCAACTGTCCAACTGCCTCAGGAACACACTTCTAGGGAGTGTGGGTCTAACAGGCAGAAGGGCCCGAGTGAGGAACGTGGATGGCAGGCCAAAGCCACTGTGCTGAGCATTCGCCCGGCAAGTCCCAGCTGAAGGCTCTGTGCACCAGGCTCCAGCCTGAATGAGCCTGTAGCCTGGCCTCCAGTCCCAGGCTTTCCCTGGGCACTGCTAGTTTGGGACCCATCCCAGGCTCAGCCAGGCCTCCCTAGGGCCTGTGCTGGCCTAGGCCACTGCCAGCCAGCAGCACCTCGACAGAGCACAGTTCATGCGAGCAGGCCCCAGGGTGTTGCCTGTGTGTGTCTTGCACTGCTGGGAAGCTGCGGGTCCAGAGGCTGTGTGTGCACGTGGCCACTGGGGCCTGAGCACAAGACAGGCATGACCCCACTTGCAAGCAGGACTCCTGCCACCTCTTTGCTGCCTGCCACACGCCCTCGCTGCCTGCACTGTCTTCACTGCTGGCAGGCCTCTGTGTGCACAGGCCAGTCTCCGCCAAGGAAACAAGGGGCTTGCTCTCCCCTTGCTAGGAGCTCCTCCTACAGCACTCTGGACCAGGGCACACACGCCCCTGGACCAGCAGCCTGCAAGGAAGCTGCCGCTGAGCCATGCAGAAAGGCCTGCAGCACTTGGCAGGGAGCCTTCGGCTGTGGACAGCTTGCCCTCTGCCAAGCCTCGGAGGAGCTCATGGATGATGGGTCCTGCAGCGTTTTCCATGGGAGAGCACTGGGGGCCCAAAGGCTCCCCTGTGCCTTCCGAGCCCCTTCCCACCCACAGGCCCTTGGCACCCACTCTGTTGCCAGAGGGAAGTCCTAAGCAGGGCTCTCGAGCTTGTGCAGCCAGAGTGCCTCCTGCTTGGAAATGGCCTCAGGAACTCATTTGAAGTGAGGCTGCTCCCATGCTTGGCAGCCAGCAGATGGTGCCATCGCGCCACCAAAAAACTCTCTGCTTTGCCTTCAGCCCTGGCTCGCCCTGCTGAGCTCTCTCTGCCTCAAGCAGAAACTCCAGTGTGCGTCCAGCCTACAGAAAGCAGAGTGCCTTTGCCTGAGCACTGCTATGCTGTGGCAGCACCCTGAAGGCCTCCCAGGGCCTTCTCTGCCCTAACCCAGTCGTGCCATTCGGCCCAGGCGGGAAGCAAACTTCCCCCTTGGCAGGGCTCAGCGTGGGGCCTGTGTGTGGTTTCAGGGCTGGGAAAGGGCAGATCCTGAAGCTGGGTGCCCTCCTGTGAATGGGGCCTGCTGGGCAGAGCCGGCATGCCCTGGTTGGGATGTAGGAGATCTGGGGCCTTCAAGCTGCGTGCACATCCCCTCTCTGGCTGCCCCTCTGGCTGCCCCTCTTGCTTCTTCTCTGCTGCCAAGCCTCTCACACCACACGTGCGTCTCATTGGAAGGAGCAGGCTGCTTGCCATTCTTGGGCAGGGAATCTTCCCACACGCCTCGTTTCCTCGAAGGGGAGTGCACACTGACCCAGAGCCTCCAGAGGAGCTGCCGTCTCTCCAGCCACAAAGGCCTGTAGCCGAGTCCATGACAGCCTGTGGCATGGAGGGCTTCTGTGGCAGAGGGCCATGCTTCCCTGGCAGGGGCTCCTTCTCACACTGCTTTCCGTGGGGAAACACTGCGTGTGCCAAGGCTCTCCTGTGTGCACAAAATCTCTCCCCAGTGCCTGAGGTGCAGGGAATCCTCTTTGGACACAGAGCAATGTTCTGGGCAGACCTCCCATGCTGGGAGAGCCTCCACTTCCCCAACTGTACAACTGCCTCAGGAACACACTTCTAGGGAGTGTGGGTCTAACAGGCAGAAGGGCCCGAGTGAGGAACGTGGATGGCAGGCCAAAGCCACTGTGCTGAGCATTCCCCAGGCAAGTCCCAGCTGAAGGCTCTGTGCACCAGGCTCAAGCTGGAATGAGCCTGTAGCCTGGCCTCCAGTCCCAGGCTTTCCCTGGGCACTGCTAGTTTGGGACCCATCCCAGGCTCAGCCAGGCCTCCCTAGGGCCTGTGCTGGCCTAGGAAACTGCCAGCCAGCAGGACCTCGACAGAGCACAGTTCATGCGAGCAGGCCCCAGGGTGTTGCCTGTGTGTGTCTTGCACTGCTGGGAAGCTGCGGGTCCAGAGGATGTGTGTGCACGTGGCCACTGGGGCCTGAGCACAAGACAGGCATGACCCCACTTGCAAGCAGGACTCCTGCCACCTCTTTGCTGCCTGCCACACGCCCTCGCTGCCTGCACTGTCTTCACTGCTGGCAGGCCTCTGTGTGCACAGGCCAGTCTCCGCCAAGGAAACAAGGGGCTTGCTCTCCCCTTGCTAGGAGCTCCTCCTACAGCACTCTGGACCAGGGCACACACGCCCCTGGACCAGCAGCCTGCAAGGAAGCTGCCGCTGAGCCATGCAGAAAGGCCTGCAGCACTTGGCAGGGAGCCTTCGGCTGTGGACAGCTTGCCCTCTGCCAAGCCTCGGAGGAGCTCATGGACGATGGGGCCTGCAGCGTTTTCCATGGGAGAGCACTGGGGGCCCAAAGGCTCCCCTGTGCCTTCCGAGCCCCTTCCCACCCACAGGCCCTTGGCACCCACTCTGTTGCCAGAGGGAAGTCCTAAGCAGGGCTCTCGAGCTTGTGCAGCCAGAGTGCCTCCTGCTTGGAAATGGCCTCAGGAACTCATTTGAAGTGAGGCTGCTCCCATGCTTGGCAGCCAGCAGATGGTGCCATCGCTCCACCAAAAAACTCTCTGCTTTGCCTTCAGCCCTGGCTCGCCCTGCTGAGCTCTCTCTGCCTCAAGCAGAAACTCCAGTGTGCGTCCAGCCTACAGAAAGCAGAGTGCCTTTGCCTGAGCACTGCTATGCTGTGGCAGCACCCTGAAGGCCTCCCAGGGCCTTCTCTGCCCTAACCCAGTCGTGCCATTCGGCCCAGGCGGGAAGCAAACTTCCCCCTTGGCAGGGCTCAGCGTGGGGCCTGTGTGTGGTTTCAGGGCTGGGAAAGGGCAGATCCTGAAGCTGGGTGCCCTCCTGTGAATGGGGCCTGCTGGGCAGAGCCGGCATGCCCTGGCTGGGATGTAGGAGATCTGGGGCCTTCAAGCTGCGTGCACATCCCCTCTCTGGCTGCCCCTCTGGCTGCCCCTCTTGCTTCTTCTCTGCTGCCAAGCCTCTCACACCACACGTGCGTCTCATTGGAAGGAGCAGGCTGCTTGCCATTCTTGGGCAGGGAATCTTCCCACACGCCTCGTTTCCTCGAAGGGGAGTGCACACTGACCCAGAGCCTCCAGAGGAGCTGCCGTCTCTCCAGCCACAAAGGCCTGTAGCCGAGTCCATGACAGCCTGTGGCATGGAGGGCTTCTGTGGCAGAGGGCCATGCTTCCCTGGCAGGGGCTCCTTCTCACACTGCTTTCCGTGGGGAAACACTGCATGTGCCAAGGCTCTCCTGTGTGCACAAAATCTCTCCCCAGTGCCTGAGGTGCAGGGAATCCTCTTTGGACACAGAGCAATGTTCTGGGCAGACCTCCCATGCTGGGAGAGCCTCCACTTCCCCAACTGTCCAACTGCCTCAGGAACACACTTCTAGGGAGTGTGGGTCTAACAGGCAGAAGGGCCCGAGTGAGGAACGTGGATGGCAGGCCAAAGCCACTGTGCTGAGCATTCGCCCGGCAAGTCCCAGCTGAAGGCTCTGTGCACCAGGCTCCAGCCTGAATGAGCCTGTAGCCTGGCCTCCAGTCCCAGGCTTTCCCTGGGCACTGCTAGTTTGGGACCCATCCCAGGCTCAGCCAGGCCTCCCTAGGGCCTGTGCTGGCCTAGGCCACTGCCAGCCAGCAGGACCTCGACAGAGCACAGTTCATGCGAGCAGGCCCCAGGGTGTTGCCTGTGTGTGTCTTGCACTGCTGGGAAGCTGTGGGTCCAGAGGCTGTGTGTGCACGTGGCCACTGGGGCCTGAGCACAAGACAGGCATGACCCCACTTGCAAGCAGGACTCCTGCCACCTCTTTGCTGCCTGCCACACGCCCTCGCTGCCTGCACTGTCTTCACTGCTGGCAGGCCTCTGTGTGCACAGGCCAGTCTCCGCCAAGGAAACAAGGGGCTTGCTCTCCCCTTGCTAGGAGCTCCTCCTACAGCACTCTGGACCAGGGCACACACGCCCCTGGACCAGCAGCCTGCAAGGAAGCTGCCGCTGAGCCATGCAGAAAGGCCTGCAGCACTTGGCAGGGAGCCTTCGGCTGTGGACAGCTTGCCCTCTGCCAAGCCTCGGAGGAGCTCATGGACGATGGGGCCTGCAGCGTTTTCCATGGGAGAGCACTGGGGGCCCAAAGGCTCCCCTGTGCCTTCCGAGCCCCTTCCCACCCACAGGCCCTTGGCACCCACTCTGTTGCCAGAGGGAAGTCCTAAGCAGGGCTCTCGAGCTTGTGCAGCCAGAGTGCCTCCTGCTTGGAAATGGCCTCAGGAACTCATTTGAAGTGAGGCTGCTCCCATGCTTGGCAGCCAGCAGATGGTGCCATCGCTCCACCAAAAAACTCTCTGCTTTGCCTTCAGCCCTGGCTCGCCCTGCTGAGCTCTCTCTGCCTCAAGCAGAAACTCCAGTGTGCGTCCAGCCTACAGAAAGCAGAGTGCCTTTGCCTGAGCACTGCTATGCTGTGGCAGCACCCTGAAGGCCTCCCAGGGCCTTCTCTGCCCTAACCCAGTCGTGCCATTCGGCCCAGGCGGGGAGCAAAGTTCCCCCTTGGCAGGGCTCAGCGTGGGGCCTGTGTGTGGTTTCAGGGCTGGGAAAGGGCAGATCCTGAAGCTGGGTGCCCTCCTGTGAATGGGGCCTGCTGGGCAGAGCCGGCATGCCCTGGTTGGGATGTAGGAGATCTGGGGCCTTCAAGCTGCGTGCACATCCCCTCTCTGGCTGCCCCTCTGGCTGCCCCTCTTGCTTCTTCTCTGCTGCCAAGCCTCTCACACCACACGTGCGTCTCATTGGAAGGAGCAGGCTGCTTGCCATTCTTGGGCAGGGAATCTTCCCACACACCTCGTTTCCTCGAAGGGGAGTGCACACTGACCCAGAGCCTCCAGAGGAGCTGCCGTCTCTCCAGCCACAAAGGCCTATAGCTGAGTCCATGACAGCCTGTGGCATGGAGGGCTTCTGTGGCAGAGGGCCATGCTTCCCTGGCAGGGGCTCCTTCTCACACTGCTTTCCGTGGGGAAACACTGCATGTGCCAAGGCTCTCCTGTGTGCACAAAATCTCTCCCCAGTGCCTGAGGTGCAGGGAATCCTCTTTGGACACAGAGCAATGTTCTGGGCAGACCTCCCATGCTGGGAGAGCCTCCACTTCCCCAACTGTCCAACTGCCTCAGGAACACACTTCTAGGGAGTGTGGGTCTAACAGGCAGAAGGGCCCGAGTGAGGAACGTGGATGGCAGGCCAAAGCCACTGTGCTGAGCATTCCCCCGGCAAGTCCCAGCTGAAGGCTCTGTGCACCAGGCTCAAGCTGGAATGAGCCTGTAGCCTGGCCTCCAGTCCCAGGCTTTCCCTGGGCACTGCTAGTTTGGGACCCATCCCAGGCTCAGCCAGGCCTCCCTAGGGCCTGTGCTGGCCTAGGCCACTGCCAGCCAGCAGCACCTCGACAGAGCACAGTTCATGCGAGCAGGCCCCAGGGTGTTGCCTGTGTGTGTCTTGCACTGCTGGGAAGCTGCGGGTCCAGAGGCTGTGTGTGCACGTGGCCACTGGGGCCTGAGCACAAGACAGGCATGACCCCACTTGCAAGCAGGACTCCTGCCACCTCTTTGCTGCCTGCCACACGCCCTCGCTGCCTGCACTGTCTTCACTGCTGGCAGGCCTCTGTGTGCACAGGCCAGTCTCCGCCAAGGAAACAAGGGGCTTGCTCTCCCCTTGCTAGGAGCTCCTCCTACAGCACTCTGGACCAGGGCACACACGCCCCTGGACCAGCAGCCTGCAAGGAAGCTGCCGCTGAGCCATGCAGAAAGGCCTGCAGCACTTGGCAGGGAGCCTTCGGCTGTGGACAGCTTGCCCTCTGCCAAGCCTCGGAGGAGCTCATGGATGATGGGTCCTGCAGCGTTTTCCATGGGAGAGCACTGGGGGCCCAAAGGCTCCCCTGTGCCTTCCGAGCCCCTTCCCACCCACAGGCCCTTGGCACCCACTCTGTTGCCAGAGGGAAGTCCTAAGCAGGGCTCTCGAGCTTGTGCAGCCAGAGTGCCTCCTGCTTGGAAATGGCCTCAGGAACTCATTTGAAGTGAGGCTGCTCCCATGCTTGGCAGCCAGCAGATGGTGCCATCGCTCCACCAAAAAACTCTCTGCTTTGCCTTCAGCCCTGGCTCGCCCTGCTGAGCTCTCTCTGCCTCAAGCAGAAACTCCAGTGTGCGTCCAGCCTACAGAAAGCAGAGTGCCTTTGCCTGAGCACTGCTATGCTGTGGCAGCACCCTGAAGGCCTCCCAGGGCCTTCTCTGCCCTAACCCAGTCGTGCCATTCGGCCCAGGCGGGAAGCAAACTTCCCCCTTGGCAGGGCTCAGCGTGGGGCCTGTGTGTGGTTTCAGGGCTGGGAAAGGGCAGATCCTGAAGCTGGGTGCCCTCCTGTGAATGGGGCCTGCTGGGCAGAGCCGGCATGCCCTGGTTGGGATGTAGGAGATCTGGGGCCTTCAAGCTGCGTGCACATCCCCTCTCTGGCTGCCCCTCTGGCTGCCCCTCTTGCTTCTTCTCTGCTGCCAAGCCTCTCACACCACACGTGCGTCTCATTGGAAGGAGCAGGCTGCTTGCCATTCTTGGGCAGGGAATCTTCCCACACGCCTCGTTTCCTCGAAGGGGAGTGCACACTGACCCAGAGCCTCCAGAGGAGCTGCCGTCTCTCCAGCCACAAAGGCCTGTAGCCGAGTCCATGACAGCCTGTGGCATGGAGGGCTTCTGTGGCAGAGGGCCATGCTTCCCTGGCAGGGGCTCCTTCTCACACTGCTTTCCGTGGGGAAACACTGCGTGTGCCAAGGCTCTCCTGTGTGCACAAAATCTCTCCCCAGTGCCTGAGGTGCAGGGAATCCTCTTTGGACACAGAGCAATGTTCTGGGCAGACCTCCCATGCTGGGAGAGCCTCCACTTCCCCAACTGTCCAACTGCCTCAGGAACACACTTCTAGGGAGTGTGGGTCTAACAGGCAGAAGGGCCCGAGTGAGGAACGTGGATGGCAGGCCAAAGCCACTGTGCTGAGCATTCGCCCGGCAAGTCCCAGCTGAAGGCTCTGTGCACCAGGCTCAAGCTGGAATGAGCCTGTAGCCTGGCCTCCAGTCCCAGGCTTTCCCTGGGCACTGCTAGTTTGGGACCCATCCCAGGCTCAGCCAGGCCTCCCTAGGGCCTGTGCTGGCCTAGGAAACTGCCAGCCAGCAGGACCTCGACAGAGCACAGTTCATGCGAGCAGGCCCCAGGGTGTTGCCTGTGTGTGTCTTGCACTGCTGGGAAGCTGCGGGTCCAGAGGATGTGTGTGCACGTGGCCACTGGGGCCTGAGCACAAGACAGGCATGACCCCACTTGCAAGCAGGACTCCTGCCACCTCTTTGCTGCCTGCCACATGCCCTCGCTGCCTGCACTGTCTTCACTGCTGGCAGGCCTCTGTGTGCACAGGCCAGTCTCCGCCAAGGAAACAAGGGGCTTGCTCTCCCCTTGCTAGGAGCTCCTCCTACAGCACTCTGGACCAGGGCACACACGCCCCTGGACCAGCAGACTGCAAGGAAGCTGCCGCTGAGCCATGCAGAAAGGCCTGCAGCACTTGGCAGGGAGCCTTCGGCTGTGGACAGCTTGCCCTCTGCCAAGCCTCGGAGGAGCTCATGGACGATGGGGCCTGCAGCGTTTTCCATGGGAGAGCACTGGGGGCCCAAAGGCTCCCCTGTGCCTTCCGAGCCCCTTCCCACCCACAGGCCCTTGGCACCCACTCTGTTGCCAGAGGGAAGTCCTAAGCAGGGCTCTCGAGCTTGTGCAGCCAGAGTGCCTCCTGCTTGGAAATGGCCTCAGGAACTCATTTGAAGTGAGGCTGCTCCCATGCTTGGCAGCCAGCAGATGGTGCCATCGCTCCACCAAAAAACTCTCTGCTTTGCCTTCAGCCCTGGCTCGCCCTGCTGAGCTCTCTCTGCCTCAAGCAGAAACTCCAGTGTGCGTCCAGCCTACAGAAAGCAGAGTGCCTTTGCCTGAGCACTGCTATGCTGTGGCAGCACCCTGAAGGCCTCCCAGGGCCTTCTCTGCCCTAACCCAGTCGTGCCATTCGGCCCAGGCGGGAAGCAAACTTCCCCCTTGGCAGGGCTCAGCGTGGGGCCTGTGTGTGGTTTCAGGGCTGGGAAAGGGCAGATCCTGAAGCTGGGTGCCCTCCTGTGAATGGGGCCTGCTGGGCAGAGCCGGCATGCCCTGGCTGGGATGTAGGAGATCTGGGGCCTTCAAGCTGCGTGCACATCCCCTCTCTGGCTGCCCCTCTGGCTGCCCCTCTTGCTTCTTCTCTGCTGCCAAGCCTCTCACACCACACGTGCGTCTCATTGGAAGGAGCAGGCTGCTTGCCATTCTTGGGCAGGGAATCTTCCCACACGCCTCGTTTCCTCGAAGGGGAGTGCACACTGACCCAGAGCCTCCAGAGGAGCTGCCGTCTCTCCAGCCACAAAGGCCTGTAGCCGAGTCCATGACAGCCTGTGGCATGGAGGGCTTCTGTGGCAGAGGGCCATGCTTCCCTGGCAGGGGCTCCTTCTCACACTGCTTTCCGTGGGGAAACACTGCGTGTGCCAAGGCTCTCCTGTGTGCACAAAATCTCTCCCCAGTGCCTGAGGTGCAGGGAATCCTCTTTGGACACAGAGCAATGTTCTGGGCAGACCTCCCATGCTGGGAGAGCCTCCACTTCCCCAACTGTCCAACTGCCTCAGGAACACACTTCTAGGGAGTGTGGGTCTAACAGGCAGAAGGGCCCGAGTGAGGAACGTGGATGGCAGGCCAAAGCCACTGTGCTGAGCATTCGCCCGGCAAGTCCCAGCTGAAGGCTCTGTGCACCAGGCTCCAGCCTGAATGAGCCTGTAGCCTGGCCTCCAGTCCCAGGCTTTCCCTGGGCACTGCTAGTTTGGGACCCATCCCAGGCTCAGCCAGGCCTCCCTAGGGCCTGTGCTGGCCTAGGCCACTGCCAGCCAGCAGGACCTCGACAGAGCACAGTTCATGCGAGCAGGCCCCAGGGTGTTGCCTGTGTGTGTCTTGCACTGCTGGGAAGCTGTGGGTCCAGAGGCTGTGTGTGCACGTGGCCACTGGGGCCTGAGCACAAGACAGGCATGACCCCACTTGCAAGCAGGACTCCTGCCACCTCTTTGCTGCCTGCCACACGCCCTCGCTGCCTGCACTGTCTTCACTGCTGGCAGGCCTCTGTGTGCACAGGCCAGTCTCCGCCAAGGAAACAAGGGGCTTGCTCTCCCCTTGCTAGGAGCTCCTCCTACAGCACTCTGGACCAGGGCACACACGCCCCTGGACCAGCAGCCTGCAAGGAAGCTGCCGCTGAGCCATGCAGAAAGGCCTGCAGCACTTGGCAGGGAGCCTTCGGCTGTGGACAGCTTGCCCTCTGCCAAGCCTCGGAGGAGCTCATGGACGATGGGGCCTGCAGCGTTTTCCATGGGAGAGCACTGGGGGCCCAAAGGCTCCCCTGTGCCTTCCGAGCCCCTTCCCACCCACAGGCCCTTGGCACCCACTCTGTTGCCAGAGGGAAGTCCTAAGCAGGGCTCTCGAGCTTGTGCAGCCAGAGTGCCTCCTGCTTGGAAATGGCCTCAGGAACTCATTTGAAGTGAGGCTGCTCCCATGCTTGGCAGCCAGCAGATGGTGCCATCGCTCCACCAAAAAACTCTCTGCTTTGCCTTCAGCCCTGGCTCGCCCTGCTGAGCTCTCTCTGCCTCAAGCAGAAACTCCAGTGTGCGTCCAGCCTACAGAAAGCAGAGTGCCTTTGCCTGAGCACTGCTATGCTGTGGCAGCACCCTGAAGGCCTCCCAGGGCCTTCTCTGCCCTAACCCAGTCGTGCCATTCGGCCCAGGCGGGGAGCAAAGTTCCCCCTTGGCAGGGCTCAGCGTGGGGCCTGTGTGTGGTTTCAGGGCTGGGAAAGGGCAGATCCTGAAGCTGGGTGCCCTCCTGTGAATGGGGCCTGCTGGGCAGAGCCGGCATGCCCTGGTTGGGATGTAGGAGATCTGGGGCCTTCAAGCTGCGTGCACATCCCCTCTCTGGCTGCCCCTCTGGCTGCCCCTCTTGCTTCTTCTCTGCTGCCAAGCCTCTCACACCACACGTGCGTCTCATTGGAAGGAGCAGGCTGCTTGCCATTCTTGGGCAGGGAATCTTCCCACACACCTCGTTTCCTCGAAGGGGAGTGCACACTGACCCAGAGCCTCCAGAGGAGCTGCCGTCTCTCCAGCCACAAAGGCCTATAGCTGAGTCCATGACAGCCTGTGGCATGGAGGGCTTCTGTGGCAGAGGGCCATGCTTCCCTGGCAGGGGCTCCTTCTCACACTGCTTTCCGTGGGGAAACACTGCATGTGCCAAGGCTCTCCTGTGTGCACAAAATCTCTCCCCAGTGCCTGAGGTGCAGGGAATCCTCTTTGGACACAGAGCAATGTTCTGGGCAGACCTCCCATGCTGGGAGAGCCTCCACTTCCCCAACTGTCCAACTGCCTCAGGAACACACTTCTAGGGAGTGTGGGTCTAACAGGCAGAAGGGCCCGAGTGAGGAACGTGGATGGCAGGCCAAAGCCACTGTGCTGAGCATTCCCCCGGCAAGTCCCAGCTGAAGGCTCTGTGCACCAGGCTCAAGCTGGAATGAGCCTGTAGCCTGGCCTCCAGTCCCAGGCTTTCCCTGGGCACTGCTAGTTTGGGACCCATCCCAGGCTCAGCCAGGCCTCCCTAGGGCCTGTGCTGGCCTAGGAAACTGCCAGCCAGCAGGACCTCGACAGAGCACAGTTCATGCGAGCAGGCCCCAGGGTGTTGCCTGTGTGTGTCTTGCACTGCTGGGAAGCTGCGGGTCCAGAGGCTGTGTGTGCACGTGGCCACTGGGGCCTGAGCACAAGACAGGCATGACCCCACTTGCAAGCAGGACTCCTGCCACCTCTTTGCTGCCTGCCACACGCCCTCGCTGCCTGCACTGTCTTCACTGCTGGCAGGCCTCTGTGTGCACAGGCCAGTCTCCGCCAAGGAAACAAGGGGCTTGCTCTCCCCTTGCTAGGAGCTCCTCCTACAGCACTCTGGACCAGGGCACACACGCCCCTGGACCAGCAGCCTGCAAGGAAGCTGCCGCTGAGCCATGCAGAAAGGCCTGCAGCACTTGGCAGGGAGCCTTCGGCTGTGGACAGCTTGCCCTCTGCCAAGCCTCGGAGGAGCTCATGGACGATGGGTCCTGCAGCGTTTTCCATGGGAGAGCACTGGGGGCCCAAATGCTCCCCTGTGCCTTCCGAGCCCCTTCCCACCCACAGGCCCTTGGCACCCACTCTGTTGCCAGAGGGAAGTCCTAAGCAGGGCTCTCGAGCTTGTGCAGCCAGAGTGCCTCCTGCTTGGAAATGGCCTCAGGAACTCATTTGAAGTGAGGCTGCTCCCATGCTTGGCAGCCAGCAGATGGTGCCATCGCTCCACCAAAAAACTCTCTGCTTTGCCTTCAGCCCTGGCTCGCCCTGCTGAGCTCTCTCTGCCTCAAGCAGAAACTCCAGTGTGCGTCCAGCCTACAGAAAGCAGAGTGCCTTTGCCTGAGCACTGCTATGCTGTGGCAGCACCCTGAAGGCCTCCCAGGGCCTTCTCTGCCCTAACCCAGTCGTGCCATTCGGCCCAGGCGGGAAGCAAACTTCCCCCTTGGCAGGGCTCAGCGTGGGGCCTGTGTGTGGTTTCAGGGCTGGGAAAGGACAGATCCTGAAGCTGGGTGCCCTCCTGTGAATGGGGCCTGCTGGGCAGAGCCGGCATGCCCTGGTTGGGATGTAGGAGATCTGGGGCCTTCAAGCTGCGTGCACATCCCCTCTCTGGCTGCCCCTCTGGCTGCCCCTCTTGCTTCTTCTCTGCTGCCAAGCCTCTCACACCACACGTGCGTCTCATTGGAAGGAGCAGGCTGCTTGCCATTCTTGGGCAGGGAATCTTCCCACACGCCTCGTTTCCTCGAAGGGGAGTGCACACTGACCCAGAGCCTCCAGAGGAGCTGCCGTCTCTCCAGCCACAAAGGCCTGTAGCCGAGTCCATGACAGCCTGTGGCATGGAGGGCTTCTGTGGCAGAGGGCCATGCTTCCCTGGCAGGGGCTCCTTCTCACACTGCTTTCCGTGGGGAAACACTGCATGTGCCAAGGCTCTCCTGTGTGCACAAAATCTCGCCCCAGTGCCTGAGGTGCAGGGAATCCTCTTTGGACACAGAGCAATGTTCTGGGCAGACCTATCATGCTGGGAGAGCCTCCACTTCCCCAACTGTCCAACTGCCTCAGGAACACACTTCTAGGGAGTGTGGGTCTAACAGGCAGAAGGGCCCGAGTGAGGAACGTGGATGGCAGGCCAAAGCCACTGTGCTGAGCATTCCCCCGGCAAGTCCCAGCTGAAGGCTCTGTGTACCAGGCTCAAGCTGGAATGAGCCTGTAGCCTGGCCTCCAGTCCCAGGCTTTCCCTGGGCACTGCTAGTTTGGGACCCATCCCAGGCTCAGCCAGGCCTCCCTAGGGCCTGTGCTGGCCTAGGAAACTGCCAGCCAGCAGGACCTCGACAGAGCACAGTTCATGCGAGCAGGCCCCAGGGTGTTGCCTGTGTGTGTCTTGCACTGCTGGGAAGCTGCGGGTCCAGAGGCTGTGTGTGCACGTGGCCACTGGGGCCTGAGCACAAGACAGGCATGACCCCACTTGCAAGCAGGACTCCTGCCACCTCTTTGCTGCCTGCCACACGCCCTCGCTGCCTGCACTGTCTTCACTGCTGGCAGGCCTCTGTGTGCACAGGCCAGTCTCCGCCAAGGAAACAAGGGGCTTGCTCTCCCCTTGCTAGGAGCTCCTCCTACAGCACTCTGGACCAGGGCACACATGCCCCTGGACCAGCAGCCTGCAAGGAAGCTGCCGCTGAGCCATGCAGAAAGGCCTGCAGCACTTGGCAGGGAGCCTTCGGCTGTGGACAGCTTGCCCTCTGCCAAGCCTCGGAGGAGCTCATGGACGATGGGTCCTGCAGCGTTTTCCATGGGAGAGCACTGGGGGCCCAAAGGCTCCCCTGTGCCTTCCGAGCCCCTTCCCACCCACAGGCCCTTGGCACCCACTCTGTTGCCAGAGGGAAGTCCTAAGCAGGGCTCTCGAGCTTGTGCAGCCAGAGTGCCTCCTGCTTGGAAATGGCCTCAGGAACTCATTTGAAGTGAGGCTGCTCCCATGCTTGGCAGCCAGCAGATGGTGCCATCGCTCCACCAAAAAACTCTCTGCTTTGCCTTCAGCCCTGGCTCGCCCTGCTGAGCTCTCTCTGCCTCAAGCAGAAACTCCAGTGTGCGTCCAGCCTACAGAAAGCAGAGTGCCTTTGCCTGAGCACTGCTATGCTGTGGCAGCACCCTGAAGGCCTCCCAGGGCCTTCTCTGCCCTAACCCAGTCGTGCCATTCGGCCCAGGCGGGAAGCAAACTTCCCCCTTGGCAGGGCTCAGCGTGGGGCCTGTGTGTGGTTTCAGGGCTGGGAAAGGACAGATCCTGAAGCTGGGTGCCCTCCTGTGAATGGGGCCTGCTGGGCAGAGCCGGCATGCCCTGGTTGGGATGTAGGAGATCTGGGGCCTTCAAGCTGCGTGCACATCCCCTCTCTGGCTGCCCCTCTGGCTGCCCCTCTTGCTTCTTCTCTGCTGCCAAGCCTCTCACACCACACGTGCGTCTCATTGGAAGGAGCAGGCTGCTTGCCATTCTTGGGCAGGGAATCTTCCCACACGCCTCGTTTCCTCGAAGGGGAGTGCACACTGACCCAGAGCCTCCAGAGGAGCTGCCGTCTCTCCAGCCACAAAGGCCTGTAGCCGAGTCCATGACAGCCTGTGGCATGGAGGGCTTCTGTGGCAGAGGGCCATGCTTCCCTGGCAGGGGCTCCTTCTCACACTGCTTTCCGTGGGGAAACACTGCATGTGCCAAGGCTCTCCTGTGTGCACAAAATCTCGCCCCAGTGCCTGAGGTGCAGGGAATCCTCTTTGGACACAGAGCAATGTTCTGGGCAGACCTATCATGCTGGGAGAGCCTCCACTTCCCCAACTGTCCAACTGCCTCAGGAACACACTTCTAGGGAGTGTGGGTCTAACAGGCAGAAGGGCCCGAGTGAGGAACGTGGATGGCAGGCCAAAGCCACTGTGCTGAGCATTCCCCCGGCAAGTCCCAGCTGAAGGCTCTGTGTACCAGGCTCAAGCTGGAATGAGCCTGTAGCCTGGCCTCCAGTCCCAGGCTTTCCCTGGGCACTGCTAGTTTGGGACCCATCCCAGGCTCAGCCAGGCCTCCCTAGGGCCTGTGCTGGCCTAGGAAACTGCCAGCCAGCAGGACCTCGACAGAGCACAGTTCATGCGAGCAGGCCCCAGGGTGTTGCCTGTGTGTGTCTTGCACTGCTGGGAAGCTGCGGGTCCAGAGGCTGTGTGTGCACGTGGCCACTGGGGCCTGAGCACAAGACAGGCATGACCCCACTTGCAAGCAGGACTCCTGCCACCTCTTTGCTGCCTGCCACACGCCCTCGCTGCCTGCACTGTCTTCACTGCTGGCAGGCCTCTGTGTGCACAGGCCAGTCTCCGCCAAGGAAACAAGGGGCTTGCTCTCCCCTTGCTAGGAGCTCCTCCTACAGCACTCTGGACCAGGGCACACACGCCCCTGGACCAGCAGCCTGCAAGGAAGCTGCCGCTGAGCCATGCAGAAAGGCCTGCAGCACTTGGCAGGGAGCCTTCGGCTGTGGACAGCTTGCCCTCTGCCAAGCCTCGGAGGAGCTCATGGACGATGGGTCCTGCAGCGTTTTCCATGGGAGAGCACTGGGGGCCCAAAGGCTCCCCTGTGCCTTCCGAGCCCCTTCCCACCCACAGGCCCTTGGCACCCACTCTGTTGCCAGAGGGAAGTCCTAAGCAGGGCTCTCGAGCTTGTGCAGCCAGAGTGCCTCCTGCTTGGAAATGGCCTCAGGAACTCATTTGAAGTGAGGCTGCTCCCATGCTTGGCAGCCAGCAGATGGTGCCATCGCTCCACCAAAAAACTCTCTGCTTTGCCTTCAGCCCTGGCTCGCCCTGCTGAGCTCTCTCTGCCTCAAGCAGAAACTCCAGTGTGCGTCCAGCCTACAGAAAGCAGAGTGCCTTTGCCTGAGCACTGCTATGCTGTGGCAGCACCCTGAAGGCCTCCCAGGGCCTTCTCTGCCCTAACCCAGTCGTGCCATTCGGCCCAGGCGGGAAGCAAACTTCCCCCTTGGCAGGGCTCAGCGTGGGGCCTGTGTGTGGTTTCAGGGCTGGGAAAGGGCAGATCCTGAAGCTGGGTGCCCTCCTGTGAATGGGGCCTGCTGGGCAGAGCCGGCATGCCCTGGTTGGGATGTAGGAGATCTGGGGCCTTCAAGCTGCGTGCACATCCCCTCTCTGGCTGCCCCTCTGGCTGCCCCTCTTGCTTCTTCTCTGCTGCCAAGCCTCTCACACCACACGTGCGTCTCATTGGAAGGAGCAGGCTGCTTGCCATTCTTGGGCAGGGAATCTTCCCACACGCCTCGTTTCCTCGAAGGGGAGTGCACACTGACCCAGAGCCTCCAGAGGAGCTGCCGTCTCTCCAGCCACAAAGGCCTGTAGCCGAGTCCATGACAGCCTGTGGCATGGAGGGCTTCTGTGGCAGAGGGCCATGCTTCCCTGGCAGGGGCTCCTTCTCACACTGCTTTCCGTGGGGAAACACTGCGTGTGCCAAGGCTCTCCTGTGTGCACAAAATCTCTCCCCAGTGCCTGAGGTGCAGGGAATCCTCTTTGGACACAGAGCAATGTTCTGGGCAGACCTCCCATGCTGGGAGAGCCTCCACTTCCCCAACTGTCCAACTGCCTCAGGAACACACTTCTAGGGAGTGTGGGTCTAACAGGCAGAAGGGCCCGAGTGAGGAACGTGGATGGCAGGCCAAAGCCACTGTGCTGAGCATTCCCCAGGCAAGTCCCAGCTGAAGGCTCTGTGCACCAGGCTCAAGCTGGAATGAGCCTGTAGCCTGGCCTCCAGTCCCAGGCTTTCCCTGGGCACTGCTAGTTTGGGACCCATCCCAGGCTCAGCCAGGCCTCCCTAGGGCCTGTGCTGGCCTAGGAAACTGCCAGCCAGCAGGACCTCGACAGAGCACAGTTCATGCGAGCAGGCCCCAGGGTGTTGCCTGTGTGTGTCTTGCACTGCTGGGAAGCTGCGGGTCCAGAGGATGTGTGTGCACGTGGCCACTGGGGCCTGAGCACAAGACAGGCATGACCCCACTTGCAAGCAGGACTCCTGCCACCTCTTTGCTGCCTGCCACACGCCCTCGCTGCCTGCACTGTCTTCACTGCTGGCAGGCCTCTGTGTGCACAGGCCAGTCTCCGCCAAGGAAACAAGGGGCTTGCTCTCCCCTTGCTAGGAGCTCCTCCTACAGCACTCTGGACCAGGGCACACACGCCCCTGGACCAGCAGCCTGCAAGGAAGCTGCCGCTGAGCCATGCAGAAAGGCCTGCAGCACTTGGCAGGGAGCCTTCGGCTGTGGACAGCTTGCCCTCTGCCAAGCCTCGGAGGAGCTCATGGACGATGGGGCCTGCAGCGTTTTCCATGGGAGAGCACTGGGGGCCCAAAGGCTCCCCTGTGCCTTCCGAGCCCCTTCCCACCCACAGGCCCTTGGCACCCACTCTGTTGCCAGAGGGAAGTCCTAAGCAGGGCTCTCGAGCTTGTGCAGCCAGAGTGCCTCCTGCTTGGAAATGGCCTCAGGAACTCATTTGAAGTGAGGCTGCTCCCATGCTTGGCAGCCAGCAGATGGTGCCATCGCTCCACCAAAAAACTCTCTGCTTTGCCTTCAGCCCTGGCTCGCCCTGCTGAGCTCTCTCTGCCTCAAGCAGAAACTCCAGTGTGCGTCCAGCCTACAGAAAGCAGAGTGCCTTTGCCTGAGCACTGCTATGCTGTGGCAGCACCCTGAAGGCCTCCCAGGGCCTTCTCTGCCCTAACCCAGTCGTGCCATTCGGCCCAGGCGGGAAGCAAACTTCCCCCTTGGCAGGGCTCAGCGTGGGGCCTGTGTGTGGTTTCAGGGCTGGGAAAGGGCAGATCCTGAAGCTGGGTGCCCTCCTGTGAATGGGGCCTGCTGGGCAGAGCCGGCATGCCCTGGTTGGGATGTAGGAGATCTGGGGCCTTCAAGCTGCGTGCACATCCCCTCTCTGGCTGCCCCTCTGGCTGCCCCTCTTGCTTCTTCTCTGCTGCCAAGCCTCTCACACCACACGTGCGTCTCATTGGAAGGAGCAGGCTGCTTGCCATTCTTGGGCAGGGAATCTTCCCACACACCTCGTTTCCTCGAAGGGGAGTGCACACTGACCCAGAGCCTCCAGAGGAGCTGCCGTCTCTCCAGCCACAAAGGCCTATAGCTGAGTCCATGACAGCCTGTGGCATGGAGGGCTTCTGTGGCAGAGGGCCATGCTTCCCTGGCAGGGGCTCCTTCTCACACTGCTTTCCGTGGGGAAACACTGCATGTGCCAAGGCTCTCCTGTGTGCACAAAATCTCTCCCCAGTGCCTGAGGTGCAGGGAATCCTCTTTGGACACAGAGCAATGTTCTGGGCAGACCTCCCATGCTGGGAGAGCCTCCACTTCCCCAACTGTCCAACTGCCTCAGGAACACACTTCTAGGGAGTGTGGGTCTAACAGGCAGAAGGGCCCGAGGGAGGAACGTGGATGGCAGGCCAAAGCCACTGTGCTGAGCATTCCCCCGGCAAGTCCCAGCTGAAGGCTCTGTGCACCAGGCTCCAGCTGGAATGAGCCTGTAGCCTGGCCTCCAGTCCCAGGCTTTCCCTGGGCACTGCTAGTGTGGGACCCATCCCAGGCTCAGCCAGGCCTCCCTAGGGCCTGTGCTGGCCTAGGAAACTGCCAGCCAGCAGGACCTCGACAGAGCACAGTTCATGCGAGCAGGCCCCAGGGTGTTGCCTGTGTGTGTCTTGCACTGCTGGGAAGCTGCGGGTCCAGAGGCTGTGTGTGCACGTGGCCACTGGGGCCTGAGCACAAGACAGGCATGACCCCACTTGCAAGCAGGACTCCTGCCACCTCTTTGCTGCCTGCCACACGCCCTCGCTGCCTGCACTGTCTTCACTGCTGGCAGGCCTCTGTGTGCACAGGCCAGTCTCCGCCAAGGAAACAAGGGGCTTGCTCTCCCCTTGCTAGGAGCTCCTCCTACAGCACTCTGGACCAGGGCACACACGCCCCTGGACCAGCAGCCTGCAAGGAAGCTGCCGCTGAGCCATGCAGAAAGGCCTGCAGCACTTGGCAGGGAGCCTTCGGCTGTGGACAGCTTGCCCTCTGCCAAGCCTCGGAGGAGCTCATGGACGATGGGGCCTGCAGCGTTTTCCATGGGAGAGCACTGGGGGCCCAAAGGCTCCCCTGTGCCTTCCGAGCCCCTTCCCACCCACAGGCCCTTGGCACCCACTCTGTTGCCAGAGGGAAGTCCTAAGCAGGGCTCTCGAGCTTGTGCAGCCAGAGTGCCTCCTGCTTGGAAATGGCCTCAGGAACTCATTTGAAGTGAGGCTGCTCCCATGCTTGGCAGCCAGCAGATGGTGCCATCGCTCCACCAAAAAACTCTCTGCTTTGCCTTCAGCCCTGGCTCGCCCTGCTGAGCTCTCTCTGCCTCAAGCAGAAACTCCAGTGTGCGTCCAGCCTACAGAAAGCAGAGTGCCTTTGCCTGAGCACTGCTATGCTGTGGCAGCACCCTGAAGGCCTCCCAGGGCCTTCTCTGCCCTAACCCAGTCGTGCCATTCGGCCCAGGCGGGAAGCAAACTTCCCCCTTGGCAGGGCTCAGCGTGGGGCCTGTGTGTGGTTTCAGGGCTGGGAAAGGGCAGATCCTGAAGCTGGGTGCCCTCCTGTGAATGGGGCCTGCTGGGCAGAGCCGGCATGCCCTGGTTGGGATGTAGGAGATCTGGGGCCTTCAAGCTGCGTGCACATCCCCTCTCTGGCTGCCCCTCTGGCTGCCCCTCTTGCTTCTTCTCTGCTGCCAAGCCTCTCACACCACACGTGCGTCTCATTGGAAGGAGCAGGCTGCTTGCCATTCTTGGGCAGGGAATCTTCCCACACGCCTCGTTTCCTCGAAGGGGAGTGCACACTGACCCAGAGCCTCCAGAGGAGCTGCCGTCTCTCCAGCCACAAAGGCCTGTAGCCGAGTCCATGACAGCCTGTGGCATGGAGGGCTTCTGTGGCAGAGGGCCATGCTTCCCTGGCAGGGGCTCCTTCTCACACTGCTTTCCGTGGGGAAACACTGCATGTGCCAAGGCTCTCCTGTGTGCACAAAATCTCTCCCCAGTGCCTGAGGTGCAGGGAATCCTCTTTGGACACAGAGCAATGTTCTGGGCAGACCTATCATGCTGGGAGAGCCTCCACTTCCCCAACTGTCCAACTGCCTCAGGAACACACTTCTAGGGAGTGTGGGTCTAACAGGCAGAAGGGCCCGAGTGAGGAACGTGGATGGCAGGCCAAAGCCACTGTGCTGAGCATTCCCCCGGCAAGTCCCAGCTGAAGGCTCTGTGCACCAGGCTCAAGCTGGAATGAGCCTGTAGCCTGGCCTCCAGTCCCAGGCTTTCCCTGGGCACTGCTAGTTTGGGACCCATCCCAGGCTCAGCCAGGCCTCCCTAGGGCCTGTGCTGGCCTAGGAAACTGCCAGCCAGCAGGACCTCGACAGAGCACAGTTCATGCGAGCAGGCCCCAGGGTGTTGCCTGTGTGTGTCTTGCACTGCTGGGAAGCTGCGGGTCCAGAGGCTGTGTGTGCACGTGGCCACTGGGGCCTGAGCACAAGACAGGCATGACCCCACTTGCAAGCAGGACTCCTGCCACCTCTTTGCTGCCTGCCACACGCCCTCGCTGCCTGCACTGTCTTCACTGCTGGCAGGCCTCTGTGTGCACAGGCCAGTCTCCGCCAAGGAAACAAGGGGCTTGCTCTCCCCTTGCTAGGAGCTCCTCCTACAGCACTCTGGACCAGGGCACACACGCCCCTGGACCAGCAGCCTGCAAGGAAGCTGCCGCTGAGCCATGCAGAAAGGCCTGTAGCACTTGGCAGGGAGCCTTCGGCTGTGGACAGCTTGCCCACTGCCCAGCCTCGGAGCAGTTCGTGGATGCTGGGGCCTGCAGCGTTTTCCATGGGAGAGCACTGGGGGCTCAAAGGCTCCCCTGTGCCTTCCGAGCCCCTTCCCACCCACAGGCCCTTGGCACCCACTCTGTTGCCAGAGGGAAGTCCTAAGCAGGGCTCTCGAGCTTGTGCAGCCAGAGTGCCTCCTGCTTGGAAATGGCCTCAGGAACTCATTTGAAGTGAGGCTGCTCCCATGCTTGGCAGCCAGCAGATGGTGCCATCGCTCCACCAAAAAACTCTCTGCTTTGCCTTCAGCCCTGGCTCGCCCTGCTGAGCTCTCTCTGCCTCAAGCAGAAACTCCAGTGTGCGTCCAGCCTACAGAAAGCAGAGTGCCTTTGCCTGAGCACTGCTATGCTGTGGCAGCACCCTGAAGGCCTCCCAGGGCCTTCTCTGCCCTAACCCAGTCGTGCCATTCGGCCCAGGCGGGAAGCAAACTTCCCCCTTGGCAGGGCTCAGCGTGGGGCCTGTGTGTGGTTTCAGGGCTGGGAAAGGGCAGATCCTGAAGCTGGGTGCCCTCCTGTGAATGGGGCCTGCTGGGCAGAGCCGGCATGCCCTGGTTGGGATGTAGGAGATCTGGGGCCTTCAAGCTGCGTGCACATCCCCTCTCTGGCTGCCCCTCTGGCTGCCCCTCTTGCTTCTTCTCTGCTGCCAAGCCTCTCACACCACACGTGCGTCTCATTGGAAGGAGCAGGCTGCTTGCCATTCTTGGGCAGGGAATCTTCCCACACGCCTCGTTTCCTCGAAGGGGAGTGCACACTGACCCAGAGCCTCCAGAGGAGCTGCCGTCTCTCCAGCCACAAAGGCCTATAGCCGAGTCCATGACAGCCTGTGGCATGGAGGGCTTCTGTGGCAGAGGGCCATGCTTCCCTGGCAGGGGCTCCTTCTCACACTGCTTTCCGTGGGGAAACACTGCATGTGCCAAGGCTCTCCTGTGTGCACAAAATCTCTCCCCAGTGCCTGAGGTGCAGGGAATCCTCTTTGGACACAGAGCAATGTTCTGGGCAGACCTATCATGCTGGGAGAGCCTCCACTTCCCCAACTGTCCAACTGCCTCAGGAACACACTTCTAGGGAGTGTGGGTCTAACAGGCAGAAGGGCCCGAGTGAGGAACGTGGATGGCAGGCCAAAGCCACTGTGCTGAGCATTCGCCCGGCAAGTCCCAGCTGAAGGCTCTGTGCACCAGGCTCCAGCCTGAATGAGCCTGTAGCCTGGCCTCCAGTCCCAGGCTTTCCCTGGGCACTGCTAGTTTGGGACCCATCCCAGGCTCAGCCAGGCCTCCCTAGGGCCTGTGCTGGCCTAGGCCACTGCCAGCCAGCAGCACCTCGACAGAGCACAGTTCATGCGAGCAGGCCCCAGGGTGTTGCCTGTGTGTGTCTTGCACTGCTGGGAAGCTGCGGGTCCAGAGGCTGTGTGTGCACGTGGCCACTGGGGCCTGAGCACAAGACAGGCATGACCCCACTTGCAAGCAGGACTCCTGCCACCTCTTTGCTGCCTGCCACACGCCCTCGCTGCCTGCACTGTCTTCACTGCTGGCAGGCCTCTGTGTGCACAGGCCAGTCTCCGCCAAGGAAACAAGGGGCTTGCTCTCCCCTTGCTAGGAGCTCCTCCTACAGCACTCTGGACCAGGGCACACACGCCCCTGGACCAGCAGCCTGCAAGGAAGCTGCCGCTGAGCCATGCAGAAAGGCCTGCAGCACTTGGCAGGGAGCCTTCGGCTGTGGACAGCTTGCCCTCTGCCAAGCCTCGGAGGAGCTCATGGATGATGGGTCCTGCAGCGTTTTCCATGGGAGAGCACTGGGGGCCCAAAGGCTCCCCTGTGCCTTCCGAGCCCCTTCCCACCCACAGGCCCTTGGCACCCACTCTGTTGCCAGAGGGAAGTCCTAAGCAGGGCTCTCGAGCTTGTGCAGCCAGAGTGCCTCCTGCTTGGAAATGGCCTCAGGAACTCATTTGAAGTGAGGCTGCTCCCATGCTTGGCAGCCAGCAGATGGTGCCAACGCTCCACCAAAAAACTCTCTGCTTTGCCTTCAGCCCTGGCTCGCCCTGCTGAGCTCTCTCTGCCTCAAGCAGAAACTCCAGTGTGCGTCCAGCCTACAGAAAGCAGAGTGCCTTTGCCTGAGCACTGCTATGCTGTGGCAGCACCCTGAAGGCCTCCCAGGGCCTTCTCTGCCCTAACCCAGTCGTGCCATTTGGCCCAGGCGGGGAGCAAAGTTCCCCCTTGGCAGGGCTCAGCGTGGGGCCTGTGTGTGGTTTCAGGGCTGGGAAAGGGCAGATCCTGAAGCTGGGTGCCCTCCTGTGAATGGGGCCTGCTGGGCAGAGCCGGCATGCCCTGGTTGGGATGTAGGAGATCTGGGGCCTTCAAGCTGCGTGCACATCCCCTCTCTGGCTGCCCCTCTGGCTGCCCCTCTTGCTTCTTCTCTGCTGCCAAGCCTCTCACACCACACGTGCGTCTCATTGGAAGGAGCAGGCTGCTTGCCATTCTTGGGCAGGGAATCTTCCCACACGCCTCGTTTCCTCGAAGGGGAGTGCACACTGACCCAGAGCCTCCAGAGGAGCTGCCGTCTCTCCAGCCACAAAGGCCTGTAGCCGAGTCCATGACAGCCTGTGGCATGGAGGGCTTCTGTGGCAGAGGGCCATGCTTCCCTGGCAGGGGCTCCTTCTCACACTGCTTTCCGTGGGGAAACACTGCGTGTGCCAAGGCTCTCCTGTGTGCACAAAATCTCTCCCCAGTGCCTGAGGTGCAGGGAATCCTCTTTGGACACAGAGCAATGTTCTGGCAGACCTCCCATGCTGGGAGAGCCTCCACTTCCCCAACTGTCCAACTGCCTCAGGAACACACTTCTAGGGAGTGTGGGTCTAACAGGCAGAAGGGCCCTAGTGAGGAACGTGGATGGGGGGCAAAGCCACTGTGCTGAGCATTCCCCCGGCAAGTCCCAGCTGAAGGCTCTGTGCACCATGCTCAAGCTGGAATGAGCCTGTAGCCTGGCCTCCAGTCCCAGGCTTTCCCTGGGCACTGCTAGTTTGGGACCCATCCCAGGCTCAGCCAGGCCTCCCTAGGGCCTGTGCTGGCCTAGGAAACTGCCAGCCAGCAGGACCTCGACAGAGCACAGTTCATGCGAGCAGGCCCCAGGGTGTTGCCTGTGTGTGTCTTGCACTGCTGGGAAGCTGCGGGTCCAGAGGATGTGTGTGCACGTGGCCACTGGGGCCTGAGCACAAGACAGGCATGACCCCACTTGCAAGCAGGACTCCTGCCACCTCTTTGCTGCCTGCCACACGCCCTCGCTGCCTGCACTGTCTTCACTGCTGGCAGGCCTCTGTGTGCACAGGCCAGTCTCCGCCAAGGAAACAAGGGGCTTGCTCTCCCCTTGCTAGGAGCTCCTCCTACAGCACTCTGGACCAGGGCACACACGCCCCTGGACCAGCAGACTGCACGGAAGCTGCCGCTGAGCCATGCAGAAAGGCCTGTAGCACTTGGCAGGGAGCCTTCGGCTGTGGACAGCTTGCCCACTGCCCAGCCTCGGAGGAGTTCGTGGATGCTGGGGCCTGCAGCGTTTTCCATGGGAGAGCACTGGGGGCCCAAAGGCTCCCCTGTGCCTTCCGAGCCCCTTCCCACCCACAGGCCCTTGGCACCCACTCTGTTGCCAGAGGGAAGTCCTAAGCAGGGCTCTCGAGCTTGTGCAGCCAGAGTGCCTCCTGCTTGGAAATGGCCTCAGGAACTCATTTGAAGTGAGGCTGCTCCCATGCTTGGCAGCCAGCAGATGGTGCCATCGCTCCACCAAAAAACTCTCTGCTTTGCCTTCAGCCCTGGCTCGCCCTGCTGAGCTCTCTCTGCCTCAAGCAGAAACTCCAGTGTGCGTCCAGCCTACAGAAAGCAGAGTGCCTTTGCCTGAGCACTGCTATGCTGTGGCAGCACCTGAAGGCCTCCCAGGGCCTTCTCTGCCCTAACCAGTCGTGCCATTCGGCCCAGGCGGGAAGCAAACTTCCCCTTGGCAGGGCTCAGCGTGGGGCCTGTGTGTGGTTTCAGGGCTGGGAAAGGGCAGATCCTGAAGCTGGGTGCCCTCCTGTGAATGGGCCTGCTGGGCAGAGCCGGCATGCCCTGGTTGGGATGTAGGAGATCTGGGCCTTCAAGCTGCGTGCACATCCCCTCTCTGGCTGCCCCTCTGGCTGCCCCTCTTGCTTCTTCTCTGCTGCCAAGCCTCTCACACCACACGTGCATCTCATTGAAGGAGCAGGCTGCTTGCCATTCTTTGGCAGGGAATCTTCCCACACACCTCGTTTCCTCGAAGGGAGTGCACACTGACCCAGAGCCTCCAGAGGAGCTGCCGTCTCTCCAGCCACAAAGGCCTATAGCCGAGTCCATGACAGCCTGTGGCATGGAGGGCTTCTGTGCAGAGGGCCATGCTTCCCTGGCAGGGGCTCCTTCTCACACTGCTTTCCGTGGGGAAACACTGCATGTGCCAAGGCTCTCCTGTGTGCACAAAATCTCTCCCCAGTGCCTGAGGTGCAGGAATCCTCTTTGGACACAGAGCAATGTTCTGGGCAGACCTCCCATGCTGGGAGAGCCTCCACTTCCCCAACTGTCCAACTGCCTCAGGAACACACTTCTAGGGAGTGTGGGTCTAACAGGCAGAAGGGCCCGAGTGAGGAACGTGGATGGCAGGCCAAAGCCACTGTGCTGAGCATTCCCCGGCAAGTCCCAGCTGAAGGCTCTGTGCACCAGGCTCAAGCTGGAATGAGCCTGTAGCCTGGCCTCCAGTCCCAGGCTTTCCCTGGGCACTGCTAGTTTGGGACCCATCCCAGGCTCAGCCAGGCCTCCCTAGGGCCTGTGCTGGCCTAGGCCACTGCCAGCCAGCAGGACCTCGACAGAGCACAGTTCATGCGAGCAGGCCCCAGGGTGTTGCCTGTGTGTGTCTTGCACTGCTGGGAAGCTGCGGGTCCAGAGGCTGTGTGTGCACGTGGCCACTGGGGCTGAGCACAAGACAGGCATGACCCCTCTTGCAAGCAGGACTCCTGCCACCTCTTTGCTGCCTGCCACACGCCCTCGCTGCCTGCACTGTCTTCACTGCTGGCAGGCCTCTGTGTGCACAGGCCAGTCTCCGCCAAGGAAACAAGGGCTTGCTCTCCCCTTGCTAGGAGCTCCTCCTACAGCACTCTGGACCAGGGCACACACGCCCCTGGACCAGCAGACTGCAAGGAAGCTGCCGCTGAGCCATGCAGAAAGGCCTGCAGCACTTGGCAGGGAGCCTTCGGCTGTGGACAGCTTGCCCTCTGCCAAGCCTCGGAGGAGCTCATGGATGATGGGCCTGCAGCGTTTTTCATGGGAGAGCACTGGGGGCCCAAAGGCTCCCCTGTGCCTTCCGAGCCCCTTCCCACCCACAGGCCCTTGGCACCCACTCTGTTGCCAGAGGGAAGCCCTAAGCAGGACTCTCGAGCCTGTGCAGCCAGAGTGCCTCCTGCTTGGAAATGGCCTCAGAACTCATTTGAAGTGAGGCTGCTCCCATGCTTGTCAGCCAGCAGATGGTGCCATCGCTCCACCAAAAAACTCTCTGCTTTGCCTTCAGCCTGGCTCGCCCTGCTGAGCTCTCTCTGCCTCAAGCAGAAACTCCAGTGTGCGTCCAGCCTACAGAAAGCAGAGTGCCTTTGCCTGAGCACTGCTATGCTGTGGCAGCACCCTGAAGGCCTCCCAGGGCCTTCTCTGCCCTAACCCAGTCGTGCCATTCGGCCCAGGCGGGGAGCAAAGTTCCCCCTTGGCAGGGCTCAGCGTGGGGCCTGTGTGTGGTTTCAGGGCTGGGAAAGGGCAGATCCTGAAGCTGGGTGCCCTCCTGTGAATGGGGCCTGCTGGGCAGAGCCGGCATGCCCTGGTTGGGATGTAGGAGATCTGGGGCCTTCAAGCTGCGTGCACATCCCCTCTCTGGCTGCCCCTCTGGCTGCCCACTCTTGCTTCTTCTCTGCTGCCAAGCCTCTCACACCACACGTGCGTCTCATTGGAAGGAGCAGGCTGCTTGCCATTCTTGGGCAGGGAATCTTCCCACACGCCTCGTTTCCTCGAAGGGAGTGCACACTGACCCAGAGCCTCCAGAGGATCTGCCGTCTCTCCAGCCACAAAGGCCTGTAGCCGAGTCCATGACAGCCTGTGGCATGGAGGGCTTCTGTGGCAGAGGGCCATGCTTCCCTGGCAGGGGCTCCTTCTCACACTGCTTCCGTGGGGAAACACTGCGTGTGCCAAGGCTCTCCTGTGTGCACAAAATCTCTCCCCAGTGCCTGAGGTGCAGGGAATCCTCTTTGGACACAGAGCAATGTTCTGGGCAGACCTCCCATGCTGGGAGAGCCTCCACTTCCCCAACTGTCCAACTGCCTCAGGAACACACTTCTAGGGAGTGTGGGTCTAACAGGCAGAAGGGCCCGAGTGAGGAACGTGGATGGGGGGCAAAGCCACTGTGCTGAGCATTCCCCCGGCAAGTCCCAGCTGAAGGCTCTGTGCACCATGCTCAAGCTGGAATGAGCCTGTAGCCTGGCCTCCAGTCCCAGGCTTTCCCTGGGCACTGCTAGTTTGGGACCCATCCCAGGCTCAGCCAGGCCTCCCTAGGGCCTGTGCTGGCCTAGGAAACTGCCAGCCAGCAGGACCTCGACAGAGCACAGTTCATGCGAGCAGGCCCCAGGGTGTTGCCTGTGTGTGTCTTGCACTGCTGGGAAGCTGCGGGTCCAGAGGATGTGTGTGCACGTGGCCACTGGGGCCTGAGCACAAGACAGGCATGACCCCACTTGCAAGCAGGACTCCTGCCACCTCTTTGCTGCCTGCCACACGCCCTCGCTGCCTGCACTGTCTTCACTGCTGGCAGGCCTCTGTGTGCACAGGCCAGTCTCCGCCAAGGAAACAAGGGCTTGCTCTCCCCTTGCTAGGAGCTCCTCCTCCAGCACTCTGGACCAGGGCACACACGCCCCTGGACCAGCAGACTGCAAGGAAGCTGCCGCTGAGCCATGCAGAAAGGCCTGTAGCACTTGGCAGGGAGCCTTCGGCTGTGGACAGCTTGCCCACTGCCCAGCCTCGGAGGAGTTCGTGGATGCTGGGCCTGCAGCGTTTTCCATGGGAGAGCACTGGGGGCCCAAAGGCTCCCCTGTGCCTTCCGAGCCCCTTCCCACCCACAGGCCCTTGGCACCCACTCTGTTGCCAGAGGGAAGTCCTAAGCAGGGCTCTCGAGCTTGTGCAGCCAGAGTGCCTCCTGCTTGGAAATGGCCTCAGGAACTCATTTGAAGTGAGGCTGCTCCCATGCTTGGCAGCCAGCAGATGGTGCCATCGCTCCACCAAAAAACTCTCTGCTTTGCCTTCAGCCCTGGCTCGCCCTGCTGAGCTCTCTCTGCCTCAAGCAGAAACTCCAGTGTGCGTCCAGCCTACAGAAAGCAGAGTGCCTTTGCCTGAGCACTGCTATGCTGTGGCAGCACCCTGAAGGCCTCCCAGGGCCTTCTCTGCCCTAACCCAGTCGTGCCATTCGGCCCAGGCGGGAAGCAAACTTCCCCCTTGGCAGGGCTCAGCGTGGGGCCTGTGTGTGGTTTCAGGGCTGGGAAAGGGCAGATCCTGAAGCTGGGTGCCCTCCTGTGAATGGGGCCTGCTGGGCAGAGCCGGCATGCCCTGGTTGGGATGTAGGAGATCTGGGGCCTTCAAGCTGCGTGCACATCCCCTCTCTGGCTGCCCCTCTGGCTGCCCTCTTGCTTCTTCTCTGCTGCCAAGCCTCTCACACCACACGTGCATCTCATTGGAAGAGCAGGCTGCTTGCCATTCTTTGGCAGGGAATCTTCCCACACACCTCGTTTCCCTCGAAGGGGAGTGCACACTGACCCAGAGCCTCCAGAGGAGCTGCCATCTCTCCAGCCACAAAGGCCTATAGCAGAGTCCATGACAGCCTGTGGCATGGAGGGCTTCTGTGGCAGAGGGCCATGCTTCCCTGGCAGGGGCTCCTTCTCACACTGCTTTCCGTGGGGAAACACTGCATGTGCCAAGGCTCTCCTGTGTGCACAAAATCTCTCCCCAGTGCCTGAGGTGCAGGGAATCCTCTTTGACACAGAGCAATGTTCTGGGCAGACCTCCCATGCTGGGAGAGCCTCCACTTCCCCAACTGTCCAACTGCCTCAGGAACACACTTCTAGGGAGTGTGGGTCTAACAGGCAGAAGGGCCCGAGTGAGGAACGTGGATGGCAGGCCAAAGCCACTGTGCTGAGCATTCGCCCGGCAAGTCCCAGCTGAAGGCTCTGTGCACCAGGCTCAAGCTGGAATGAGCCTGTAGCCTGGCCTCCAGTCCCAGGCTTTCCCTGGGCACTGCTAGTTTGGGACCCATCCCAGGCTCAGCCAGCCTCCCTAGGGCCTGTGCTGGCCTAGGCCACTGCCAGCCAGCAGCACCTCGACAGAGCACAGTTCATGCGAGCAGGCCCCAGGGTGTTGCCTGTGTGTGTCTTGCACTGCTGGGAAGCTGCGGGTCCAGAGGCTGTGTGTGCACGTGGCCACTGGGGCCTGAGCACAAGACAGGCATGACCCCTCTTGCAAGCAGGACTCCTGCCACCTCTTTGCTGCCTGCCACACGCCCTCGCTGCCTGCACTGTCTTCACTGCTGGCAGGCCTCTGTGTGCACAGGCCAGTCTCCGCCAAGGAAACAAGGGGCTTGCTCTCCCCTTGCTAGGAGCTCCTCCTACAGCACTCTGGACCAGGGCACACACGCCCCTGGACCAGCAGACTGCAAGGAAGCTGCCGCTGAGCCATGCAGAAAGGCCTGCAGCACTTGGCAGGGAGCCTTCGGCTGTGGACAGCTTGCCCTCTGCCAAGCCTCGGAGGAGCTCATGGATGATGGGGCCTGCAGCGTTTTTCATGGGAGAGCACTGGGGGCCCAAAGGCTCCCCTGTGCCTTCCGAGCCCCTTCCCACCCACAGGCCCTTGGCACCCACTCTGTTGCCAGAGGGAAGCCCTAAGCAGGACTCTCGAGCCTGTGCAGCCAGAGTGCCTCCTGCTTGGAAATGGCCTCAGGAACTCATTTGAAGTGAGGCTGCTCCCATGCTTGTCAGCCAGCAGATGGTGCCATCGCTCCACCAAAAAACTCTCTGCTTTGCCTTCAGCCCTGGCTCGCCCTGA